>NC_090649.1:272612538-272877857 GCF_040937935.1 Hyperolius riggenbachi
CCACCTTCTTCACCTGCATATTAAGGGCTTCTTCCTTGTACCCCTTCTCTATAAATCTTTGCACTAGGACCTGGCTCTGACTTCTGAAGGTCTCAACCTCAGAGCAGTTTCGCCTTATCTGCATTATTTGTTCCTTTAGGAATATTTTCAAGCCACTTCCTGTGATGGCAGCTTCCTAATGGAATATATCCATTTTTGTCCATAGTTTTGAAGAAGGTTTCTGTACTTAGAACATTATCTTTTTTTTCTTTATGACCAAATCTAGGAATTCTACCTGGTCATATGACTTATTGAAGGAAATTTTAATGGGGTTCCAATGATTGTTCACTTTTTTACAGAAACTCTCTAGGGCCTCCTCGGGTCCCCTCCATATAAAAAACAGGTCGTCAATAAACCGATTCCAGGAAGCCACATACTGTGCCCCTTCTATTGATAATAGCTCTTGCTCCCATTTGGCCATATATATGTTTGCCACTGAAGGTGCAAATTTTGCCCCCATGGCGCATCCGGTTTGTTGGACATATAATACATTCTCATACCAGAAATAATTATGCTCCAGTGCATATTTGAGTAATTCCATGATAAACTCTATTTGTTTGATTTTTAAATCCCCCTGTTGTACCAACGCCTCTTCCACGGCCTGCATTCCTTCCTGGTGTGGGATAACCGTATATAGGGATGTGACATCCCCGGTTATTAGAATATCATCTTTTTCCATGCCCACATCTCTTATTTTTTCGCAATAGATGTTTTGTGTCTTTCAATAGATAAGGTAATTGACCCACAATGTTCTGAAGGAATATATCAATATATTCGCCCACTCTTTGTGTGAATGACCCCACCCCACTCACAATGGGCCTGCCTGGGGGGTTTTCCACATTTTTGTGGATTTTGGGGTTACAATAAATCACTGGTATTCGCGGGTTAGTTGGCAATAGGTACCGTAGTTCGTTGGTGGAAATGATAGTCCCCTTCTCACCTTGTACCAGTATATTTTTTAAAACTATTTTATATTCATACGTGGGGTCCTTTTTTAGCTTCTTATGTTTGCTCGTCACCCAAAAGTCTCAGCATCTCCTTCTTATATTGCTGGGAGTTCATTATCACCAACCACCCCCCCCCCCACACACACACACACACCTTGTCAGCTGGTTTTAATATTAAGTCCTTATTTTCCACTAATTCGAGAACTTGTTGATCTGACTGGAGTTTTTCAACCTTTTTATCTCCAATCTCTCCAAATCTTGGAGTATAGCTTGTTTAAATGTATCACTAGTACTTTCCTTAGACGTATCCTGTGGGTTGAACAGAGACCTATTTTTGAGAATTGTGTGGATATATTCTTGAGGAATGGCATTGGCTCTAGTATTGGGGCCCTCCCGGTTCAAAAAATATTTTTTCTGTGTAAGTCTTCTGACATTTATTAATATCTAAGTTCCAAACTTGTTTAGCCTATTTGGAGGTGCATACTTTAGTCCCTTATCCAAGAGTTTCAATTGTGGCCTAGTTAGTTGAACGCCACTAATATTGAATATTCCCCCAGTTTTTATTTCCTTTATTTCAGGGGAAGCACAGGCTGAAAAGCTAGGGGACACCTCCATATATGAAGTCATTTGTGCAATGGGTGGAGTTGGTCATTGGGTGACAAAGGTGACCGATAAGGGCTTTTTAGCCTGTTGTGTCATAATGATTTTATTGAAAAAGCGGGAGTGTGGATATAGTAGAGAAAGCCAATTAATAGTAAGAGCAATTGTCACTGGGGAGGACCAATAGAGGGCGTAGGAGTAGTCAGTAAGGACCGAACATCCATTGCATGAATGAGATACGGATCCGTATATAAACTACACGGAAGCGCCGTGGCTTCCCCTGGGCAGGCGCAGAAATGGCCGCCGGGGATGCGTTCCAGCATATGATGAGTGGAACCAATGACTCGTCTAATGCGACCTGGAGGTCGCATTGGTTTCAGCGTGTGAACATTGAGGCATAAAAGACGTCGGACGCTCCAGTGACGTCAGCCTCTGAGTCCCAAGGGACGAAACTCGTAAGGCGGAGCTTGGAGCGCCTGACGTCACTGGTGGCAGACGGAGATACGAGAGCCGGCCGGGAGTGTTTTACACAGCGGATGCGCCGTGGTGGAGACGGGACGCCGGAACCACAGTGTAGGTGACACCGCAAGGCTCTCTCTGAGCCTGATATGCTTTTAAACCATTTATTTATGGGAGTGCAATACAGCGCAGGGCACTGGCAATTGTTTTTATGGTTTTACGCTGTGTGTTTTACTGTGATTTTTTTAAGTGAAAAAGTCGGATTAAAGCCATTGGAAATTTACAACTGCCTAAGTGTTGACATTGAATTATGCGCAAGATCCACCTGGAAACTGAGGTGGTCAATATCTGGTGAGCCTGTATTTTAAAAGGTCGCATGATCAATTGCACAAACGAATGAAACACGAGTGATACACTATTTTGCACTGGGTGTTTGTGTGAATACGTTTAATCCAACGGTAATGCACTATGTTGAGGTTTTAATCCTGCAGGGTGTATTGTAAAAGAAGAGGAGCGCTGTCACAGCATACATATTCTCTAAAGACAATCTGGTGGATTTTTTGATAGCGAACACTCTGAATTTGGCGGATAAAGGTCTTAGTGGTTGTTGTTTTGCGGTGGGCGCATTCTGTATCACTATAAAGGTTCCTGAAACTAAACCTAGACAAAACGGAATTTATGATCTTCCCAGCCCGGTCATCCCTGGACCTCCCAGATGTGCAGGTCACTGTTAACCACGCTACCATTCGCCCTACCTCTCAAGCCCGCTGTCTGAGTGTCACCCTGGACTCCACACTCTCCTTCACTCCCCACATCCAAAACCTCATAAAGTCCTGCAACTTCCACCTTCGTAACATCTGTAAGATGACCTCTGCCACCAAACTCCTCATCCATGCCCTCATAATTTCCCGCCTCGACTACTGCAATGCCCTTCTGTCTGGTCTCCCTATGACCCGAATAGCCCCACTGCAATCCATCATGAATGCGGCAGCCAGAATTATCCACTGCTCCCATCGCTCCACCAGGGCTGCTCCCCTCCGTGAATCCGTCCACAAAACCTGTCCAACCTACATTTCTGATCTTACTCAGAGATGCACACCAAGCCGCTCACTCCGCTCCTCCAATGAACTTCGCCTGACCGTCCCCTGCATCACCCAGTCCCATACACGCCTCCAAGACTTCTCAAGAGCCGCTCCAACACTATGGAACTCCCTACCTCCACCCATTAGGGCAGCCCCCTCCTACACCTTCAAGAAGGCCCTCAAATCTCACCTTTTCACTCTGGCCTACCACCCCTCACAATTGCTCTAAACCCACAGCTGAACTCTGTCCCCTACCTCTCGTGTCCCTACCTTTCCCTCTAGATTGTAAGCCTTTGGGAAGGGTCCTCCTCCTTTTTGTGTCCTACCTGATCATGCACCTCCATTACTGTGCACCCATGCTATGCATTTGAGTGAACCTAACTTGCCTTATCTCCATGCTCCCCTCCAGTGACTGACTAAGCATTACCTTGTACTCATACTGTGCTGTGTGATCTGGTTTTCTTGTATTCCTGCATTGTCCTATTGCTGTTTGTCACCCCTAAATATTGTCTGTAACCTAAATTAATGTCCAGCGCTGCGTAATATGTTGTCGCTTTATAAATACAATTAATATAGAAACAAATTATACACTGTATATTGGTGGCCAATATTCAACAAGGAGAAAACTGGGAGAAGGCAATCCTTTTTCTTTTAGGTTACAGAGAGAGACTATATACGTCCCTAAAGCAGCAGCTGGTGTTGAAGCCTTTAAGATAATTTTCTTCTAATTCCAGCGCTTTAATATAGAGATTTCATTAAAGCATTTATTGAAGGTCTTGCATTCTTTTTAGAGGAACTTAACATTTTAAGATTTAAACACTCTGTCTCCCGTGACAGTATTGAGCTGCTGCAGTTTAGAAAACATACTCTGAAGAAAGCAAGTTACATGTGGTGAACCCTGATCTCTCCTAGTGTTCATTAAACAATAGGATTTGCATTGGCGTTGTATGAAAACACCAAAAGTTTTTGGAGTTCTTGCCATTCTCAAACCTTGCAGATAACATTCTTGATCGTGAAAGATTGGAGAAGAATGGTGCACTTCATTACCTTGCTAATTAGCATGATATTTAAGCGAAAAAGACCCTCTTCAGTTTAATCAATATAGTCTTTCTGCTTAAGTGGCATAACTGTATCCTTTTGAGGCAAGAATATTTTTTCTTATGTTTTTCTTCTGCAATAAAATGGGAATTTTTTTTTTTTTGTTCGTATATTTTGAAATGGAACAAGACCATTCTTGAAGAGGTTGAGCCTCCATCAGAACAGACTATGATACAATGCTGAGTTTTGTTGTTGTAGTATACCGTACTGCTTCACATTCTGAACCAAGATGTATGCGTCTTACGGTGGCAAAATACACAATATGCATTTGAAAGGCCAATAGTGTTGCACGTAGGAAACCGTAGCTAACCAGAGATGTCTGTGGGGGATCATTAGCAGTAGGGATACCAATGTTTTTTACGCATGACATCCGTTACATCCCCAGGGCACGGGGATTGAAACTGGCCTTCTCCAACACATGCTGAACCAGATCTCCAGAACTTTTTTTTTTTTTGGGAGGGGGGGTGGAGGGGCACGACTTCTTCCTATTCCTTATGGTGATTTTACTACATGCTGATTTTACTTACATCCTCTAAGACGAGGGTGGGCAAACTACAGCCTACTTGCTGACTCCGTCCTGCCAGGCTATTTTATCCGGCCCGCCGATGCAGGGCCAGATTCAATGCCCTCCCCGCAGGTGAACTGGCATTCCATCATCTGGACTCTGCACCATTTTACTGGCCACAGCACTTTTCCAGGCTGTGGGAGACTGAGTTCCGGCAGAGCAGGGCTGTGGGAAAATGGCGCCAGAAGCCCTGCACTGGAGACTGTGTCCCCAGTGCAGGGCTTCAGGTGCCATCCTCCTGTAGCCCTGCTCTGCCTGTGAGCGTGGGACATGTGGAGATCAGGGAGCCACGCTGGAGGATGAGTCCACATGCTAGGTGAGTAAAGGCTTTTATTTATAGGACATTAGGGCACAATAGGAGACAGGATATTGGGAGGGGGAGACAGATGGAGGGGGACACCTAACAAACAGCATTAAAGCGGGAAAAGCTGCCTTATGTTTACTTTTGTATATTTTTGGAGGGAAATTATGCCAAATGTGTGTATTTTGTAAGAACACTGCTGTCTGAATTTTTTTTTTTTTCTTTGTGTGGGAAATTGCCACACTTCATGTATTTTGTAGGATCATTGCCACATTACGTGTATTTTTATGGTGTAACGCTGCCACAATATGTGTATTTTGTGGAGGAAATGCAGTATTTTGTGCTTTGCTGTCTAAGGGGGGTCTTCCTGGGAGTAGTTATGCGCCTGCGCAGTAAGCCGCGGACAACGTGGCCATGGTTGACAGCGGCGCTTGACGCAGACGCATCAAGGACAACCTCAAGGTCATCCTCTGCACCATGCGGGGACCCCGGAGCGAAGCTGTCGGCGTGAGACAGTCGACTGCAAAGGGCTGGAAAAAGCCCCAGGTAAGTAAAGCGGATTTTGTAAAAAAAAAAAAAATGGCTTAAAGAAATTTGATTATTCCAGACCTTTTTATAGTCACAGTATTGTGTTTTACATTTAGCTTACATTAGTTCCTCCACGTGTCTGTAGAGCAGGGGTCTCAAACTCAATTTACCTGGGGGCCGCAGGAGGCAAAGTCAGGATGAGGCTGGGCCACATAAGGGATTTCACAATTGTGGCTCATCGCCGCCTCTGCCTGCCCCTCTCACTCTTCCTTCACAGAGAGGGGCGGGGAGAGGCGGCGATTGACGTCAGGAGGGGCAGTGCTGAAGCTGAAAGCTCTGCCCCTTCCAGGAAATGCCGGCGGATTGCCCCCTGGGCGATTTGGGGGCTCTGCAGCCCTCGTTTAGCGGCGGATTACTTGGGAGCACTGAAGCGAACTATAAGGAAGCTTTTGCCGGCGAGGGCCACAAAATATTGTATCGAGGGCCGCAAATGGCCCGCGGGCCGTGAGTTTGAGACTCCTGCGTAGAGTGTGCTGAATGGCTGAGTGTACACTATATAGAGGATTTTAGTTTGTAAAGATCACTGTCACAAAAATCTCTTAAATTTAAAATGTGTAAACGCATACAAATAAAAAGTATGTTTCTTCCTGAGAAAAAATGAGCCATAAATTATTTTTTCTCTTATGTTTCTGTCCCTTACAGTAGGTAGCAGAAATCTGACATTACCAAAAGGTTTTGGGCTAGTCCATCTCTCCATAGGGGAGTCTCCGCATGGCCTTTAAGACACAACATGAAAAAGATTTATACAAAGATGCTGGCCAGCCTCCCTGTTCACAATACACTTTTTTTGGCAGTTGGACAGAGCAATTTCCATTCACTAAGTGCGTTTGAAAATAAAGAAAACCCTGAGGGCTCGTTTCCACTATAGCGAATCCGCATGCGGGCACTGCATGCGGATTCGCATAGTCAATGTAAGTGGATGAGGCTGTTTCCACTTGTGCGGCGGCGGGAGCGTTTTTCGGTGAGGCAGAAATCTGCACGGCAGAGTCGTCAGATTTCGCGTGCGGGAGGAATGCTGGCGAATCGCCGCTAATGCATTTAATAGGGAAATCGCATGCGGCTTTGTCATGCGGATTTCGCGTGCGATTTCGCATGTGTTGCTATGGAGCTTTACTCAGGCAGTGACATGGGTAAATTCGCCTGGCTCCTTGCCATGCGAAATCGCGGCTAAATCCGCAGGCGGAAACGCAGCCGCATGCGATTTCTTCTGCGGTGGAATCCAGGCGATTCCGCACCGCAACAGTGGAAACGAGCCCCGAGAGCCCCCCCCCCCCATCTGAAGATGGGCTAGTCCAAAATCTGTCGGTTGTCAGATTTCTACTACCTACTGTAAGTGACAGCAACATAGGAGAAAAGTAATTTCTCATTTTACTCTAAAAAAAAAAAAAAAAGTACTTATATGTGTATATATATTTCATTTAAATGTTATTATTTTCACAACAGAGGTCCTACAAAGGAGTGAATGTTTTTTTTCTTAAATGTCAATTTAATATCGCAAAATATATTTTTTGCTCAATGTGGATGTGTTCACCTCATGTTGTCACTTAACCTTGGGAAATTAGCGGTGGCAGCAGTTTTTATTTCTTTTTTCTGCTACTTTCTCTGCTCTCTGAAGGTATAAACAAGAATGGTTATTCATAAGGCTAATGCCGGAAGATGGTCTAATTATGCCCAATTAATCAATGACTCTGTGATGTCTATGGACAGCGTTTGATAAGGCAATCACATGCAGTCCACAGCTTGATTGTCTTCAGCTTTCTGTTAGACAAGATAAGATGAGCTTCAGGTGCTAGATTATTATTCAACAACTTTTTGCAGCTGGAAAAGGTTGTCCACCTTGTCATTTCTTCTAAGATCTCTGCCATGACATGGAATTATCGTCTAATCTGGATGCAATAACTATCAGTAACTTAAAGTATACTTTTTCTGCAATGTATACAGTCTGTGGATGTGCTTCTCTTAAATCTAAATTTGTTTAAGTAAATTTCACCTTTTTATTTGTATGTTTCATGTATATATTATCATAAGCATATTTGCAGTGTTACAGGAATTTCATTTTTTTTTTTCAGATCTCTATAAAAATGGACTTCAGAGGGTTAATTTTGTGCCATTTATAGCTGTCCTAAAGGTAAAGTTTCTTCTAAAACCTGATCTACCTCAAATTCATTTCTGTGTCTTGAAATAGGCCCATGTGTACTAGTGTCCTTTCCTAAGGGTTGTCTGTTCTAAGGGAGATAAATGGCACTCCTTGATATTCCAAGGGCAATATGCAATTCGAGTTCATCAGAAGCTCAAAACGTGCAAGCTTCTTATCCCCTCACATCTCTCAAAGTTTACACCCACTAGCACTGCAATAGGCTAAAATGTTGTTTGATTTTTTTTTAATAGATATACATATGCACAGAGGTAGGTACTGGTTGTGTTTTTAGTTGGAAACAGCTGTTTTCCACAGTGCAACAAGGTTCACAGACATGAAACTGCCCTGACATCACAATGTGGGAGGGGTTTCACTGCAATATCAGCAACACAGACCCTTTGATCAATGAGAAAAGGTCGAGATTTCTCTTGGGAAATGGGATAACTGTTACTGATAGGCAGGGCTGTGGAGTTTGAGTCGTGGAGTCAGGGCAATTTTGGGTGCCTGGAGTTGGGAAAAAATGCTCAGACTCCTAATGAATTTAAAATATGATAAAATGTTCTATTTCTCAGATAATCGTCATCCTAAATAATTTATATACATACAGTAATAGCTGTGCTTAGTCCACAAAAATGAAATAAACCAATCAAAATTAGTTACTTGTGCTGCTTCAATAAAGGAGTCCCCATATTTTTAAAGTCAGATATACACTTCTGATTGTGACTGTATAGATGTGTACACAGGAAACTCTTATATATACACGAAATAACATATATGCTGTAAGTATAAAGCCTGATGTGTAGCCGTGTCACTAATCGAGATGGTCAATGAGATGGAAATAATTCTGCGTTGATTCTGATTTATGCAAATGTACTCTTTGCTCATGAAATCAAATAATTTGATATGTTGTTAAAATTTGGTGACTACGAATTAAATGGTACCTGAGAAGGATGAAAAGAAAAGGTGTTTTTTTTCTTTTTTTTTTCTTTTTTGTGATTTTTTTTTATATACATACCTGGGGCTTCCTCCAGCATCCTTCAGGCTAATCAGTCCTTCGCTGTCCTCCTCCACCACCTCGATCTTCTGATAGGAGTCCTGGTAATTCAGCCAGTCAGTGCAGTCCGGCCGCATGCCGCTTCCACAGCCAGGAACATTCTGCACCTGCGCAACAGTGCTGCGCAGGTGTAGTACGCTTGCGGCGGAGTGTGTGCATGCGCACTACGCCAGACTGGCTAAAGTACCTGGACTCAAAGCAGAAGATCCAGGTGACGGAGGAGGACAGCGAGGGACTGATTAGCCTGAAGGGGGCTGGAGGAAGCCCCAGATATGTATAAAACTTTAATTTCATCGGCCTCAGGTTTACTTTGTTACACAGTACTATACTCTACATATGCACTCTCCACAGAGCTGCAGGGAATCCACTGAGAAGGTTGTGCACATTGAACACGGAGGTGTTGTCTATCACCCATAAACCTGGTTCAGATTGTGCATGAAGAAACTGTAATAGAGGAAGAATCTCCTTATTCCCCTGCAGAGTACCTGCACATCACTCTTACATGTACCCACAATTACATTGCCTAGGACCTGATAGACGTTCTTTGTTCCGGTCTATACCTTTGAGTCCGCCAGGAGAAAAGCGCGATATAAATGTTATTTTTCTTGTCTTGTCTTTACAAGTACTCTTACCAAGGACTAGTTTTAGTCTATGACTAAAGGGAATAAATATGGCAGTCTCCATATCCTTCTCACTTCAGTTGTCTTTTAAAGTTCCTAAGCGTTGGCAGTTAAGAGACGAATTTCATGTTACATACTTTCAATCAACAAGATTGTAATATGCAAATAAGAGGAGTCGGTGGAATCCTAAACTGAGTCGGTGGATTTCTGTACCGACTTCACAGCCCTGCTGATAGGGATGAAGTTCAATCCTTGGTTGCAGTTCCTCGGTAACAGAGAATGGCATACCATCACCTAACCATCTTCTCGCATGAGCCCTCCTTGTACCAATGCCAAACAAGGAAATCCCCTCCCCCCACTGCAATATTTGCCAATATTTATAATTCAACCTATTCTCACACCAACTCTCCCTCTACCAATGCCGAACATGAACAGACCCCTCCCCCTGCAATATCTACCAATGTGAGATCTGCTTTCCAATGCTAAACATTCCCTCTGCAATATCTTCACCACAGATTACCATTATTGGGTGCCTTTATAGCCGTAATTAATATTGCGGTCTGTGACAATCTCTGCCTCCCCTATCCTCCTCAGCAGAGAGGATTCAGCTCTGGCTCCACTGACATTCTGCTTGTCACCGCTGCACACAGACACACTAGCAGTTTTCTGCTCAGGCTCCAGGGGAAAAGCTGAGCCCGATCAGGTCCCCTCTACTGCGCAGAAGCGAGTGGACCCAATCTGGCTCTATTTCCACTGGAGTCCAAGTGGAAAGTCGCTAGAGCGTATATGTGCAGGCACGCCACTGATGGGTTTTTAATATTGTTATGATTGCTATGAATAGTTGTGCTGTTTTTTTTTTTTTTTGTTTGTTTCTTTTTAGAAGGTGGGTTCCCTTTAAAATATAAATTCAGTTCTGAGACCTCTGCAACAAAAGCAGTGTGCGTACAAATTAATTTTGTCTATTCACCAATGTATTGTTGGTATTCAGCAATGTATTTTTGGTTGCAAAGTACAATATTTATCTGCTATGTATCAGAAATTATTGCTGTAAACACTATTTTTTTTCATATTATGAAGTTACAGTTGGCTTTTGCTGTTCAGATATATAATAATTTTTTATATATTTTTTTATTTTTGTTTCTTTCAGTCCAAACTTTTGCGATAGTGATCTGGTCAGTTAAGTAGCAGAGGGGGTTGTTCATCAGATGGTTTTGTGTTAACTGGTTTCTGGACTGACGCAATATGAATCTACGTCCAGCAGGTGGTGCTGCCACTCTGACTGGATGTAGATTCAACGTCCTGCTGAATCGTGCGTTACCGCCAATCGCATCATTTTCTCCCCGCTGCAATACACTCTCCCTGCCGCCTAACGGCAGAGCCGGTGAGGAGCTGTTTTCATTGGCTCCTGACCCTGTCTTCACTGTACGCCAATCCAATTGGCTTACATTCACAGGGTCAGGAGCCAATGAAAGCGGCTCCTGACCGGCGCACAGCGTTCTGCCATCATAGGGATGGCAGAGAGAGGGACCTGTGGTGGGGACAGAATGGCAGGAGCGGCGGATTATTGTGGCGATTCATTGGGAGGTGGCGGTTTACCGTACTGGCAGTCTCTGGTCCTTAAGAGGGCAGAGACTGCTGGTACGGAAGTGGTTAATTATATTAACAGATGCACTAGAGGGGCAAAAATGAGAACATCAAAATAGGTGGAGGTCACTGACCATTTTCTGTTATCCTTTCTGTTCTGCATTTGACTATGCTCGGTCTCAATACTGGTAGAATGTGGTGATGCCTGGGCCCTACAGAGGTTGCACAGGTAGTCCAACTCCTCCTGGATGGCACATCAATATGTGCCATTGCCAGAAGGTTTGCTGTGTCTCTCACAGCACAGTCTGAAGGGCATGAAGGAGATTCCTGGAGGACCGGCAGCTACTCTAAGAAAGCTTGATAGGGCCATAGCAGGTCCTTAACCATTAGCAGGACTGGTATCTGCTAATTTCGAAGAGGAAGAACTGGATAAGCACTACCAGTCCTAAAAAAAAATGTACTGTACCTCCAGCAGGGCACTGGTGTGAATGTTTTTAACCAAACCATTAGAATCTGACTTCATGAGGGTGATCTGTGAACCCAATTTCCTCTAGTGAGTCCTGTGCTCACTGCCCAGCACTGTGGCGTTTGATTTGCATTTGCCATAGGATAACAGAATTGGCAGGTCCTCCACTGGCACCCTGTGCTTTTCACAAATGAGCGCAAGTTTACCCTGATTACATGTTACAGATGTGAAGGGTTCTGGAGAAGCCATGCAGAAGGTTATGCTGTCTGTAACACCACTCGGCATGACTAGTTTGGTGATGGGTTAGTGATGGTCTGGGGAGGCATTACAAAAAATATAGACAGATGTCCACGACATCTCAAAATAAAAGACTAAGAAACAACCAGCTCCATATAATAATGGCAATAATCTTTTTTAAGGAATAGACTGAGTAAAACAATTAAAAACCCACAGAGGTGGGGACTACAAAGTGCAGACAAAATAGCTAGTAGGAATACACCATAAATACCACAGGGTCTGGGGAGGCATATCCATGGATGGATGTACAAATCTCTTCAGGCTAGACAACAGAACATTGACTGCCATTATGTTTCTGAATGAAACCCTTGGACCCATGGTCAGACCCTATGCTGGTGCAGAAGGTCTTGCGCTCCTCCTGGTGCACGACAATGCCTGGCCTCCTGTGGTGAGGGCATGCAGACAGTTCCTGAAGGATGAAAAAATTAATAACATTCACTGGTACCTGACCTAAATACAATATAATTTCTTTTGGACATTGTTTTGATCTATCTGGTGCTGCCAAGTTGCACCTCAGGCTATCCAGCAGCTTAGTGATGCCCTGGTCCAGATATGGGAAAAAAACAGGACTCCATAATTTCTTTAGGAGCATACAAGCACATAAGGGCCATACAAACTACTCTGATTTTAACTTGCTGCAGGACATTTTGGCTAAATAGACTAGACTTTTGCATATTTTTTTTCACTTGTATTTTTGGGATGTCTTTGAATTCAGTCATCTGTATGTTGATGATTTTCATTCCCAATGAACTATGCGGGATCCCTAGCACCTTACCTAGTACATAGCAGGATAAATGTACAGCATTTTTAAATTTCTTTTTTGGTGTCTGAAAAAAAAAAAAACTTTGATAACACCAGTGTATATTTAAATGCGTATTCAATTGCAGTTTAGCCTTCCTTGTGTACATTAAGTGGTTGGTTGTGTGTGGTTTTTTGTTTTGTTTTTGTTTTTTTCTTTTATAACCGGTTTTGACATTGTTGGAAAACATAAAAGCCACTTGCAGGACAGTTTGGACTGAACTTTTTAGTCCTGGTTTAACCCCTAACTATTTTTAACATTTCTTTATTGTGCATTTGGTTCATTCCTTATGAATATTGATGAAATGTCCTGTTTAAATGTTTGTTTGTTTTTCTCTTGGCTCAGCATTTTTATTAGATGCAACTGGAATACAACAATCTTGTTGTAAGTTTAAAAAAACGCATATATCCAGGCACATCGCCTCTAGTTAGGACATTTAAATAAGTTAAACAAAGGGAGGTGCTGAAGGGGGTGTGGCCAGAAAACAGCAAAAATCTATTAACTCTTCGCACTCTCGCATGCAAATGTTCAAACAAATGCATTCACAGATTCACTCATCCAGGCACCACTGTTATCCCTACAGCTAAGTTAAAAGCTGGGGTCTTAGTTCACAGAAGAATGCATTTTTATGCTTAGTCACCTATACTGCACAGAAGTACCCAGGTAAACACATTTGGCCTAACTCTGGCCCTGTAACATGCATAGTGCAGACATGCATGCATTCATTGCATCAAACCTATCTAGGGATTAGGAGCACACATCCTGACGTCCTCTTCTGGGACAGATCGCACATCTTACCAATCGCACAAGGGAGCTAACGTAATGTATTCATGCGCACCATGCACATACACCAGAATAAGCTGTGTGCATGCTCACAAAAAAATACATACAGGGGAAGGAGGGAGTGCACTGAATTAAAACCCTAGCCACTGGTATTTAATGTCCTAACTAGAGGCAATGTGCCTGGATGTTTTTTTTTTTTTTTTGTTTTGTTTTGTTACTGACCCCTGTGGCTAGGGTTTTAATTTAGTGCACTCCCTCCTTCCCCTGATATGAGACTTGGCACTTGCTATTAACACCATTACTGACCGAATTGCCTTCAGAGCTACACATAGCCATCAATGAGCTAATTTCTCTCGGATTTGGAAATCCTCCAGCACTATGCTTTGGTTCTATTTTTATCTGCAGTAGTTGAAAGCCTGCAGTGCTACAACTGGTCATTAAGCTCAGATTTATCCATAGAGTTGGAAAGCTTGTCCTCAAGGAGAATCTTTTGAGTGTTTGGTCTCCAATTTCAGACTAAATCATTCAATTTTATACCATGTTTAGACAAGTGGCTACTGGGACAGTCAAGTTTCAAACTGAGGAGGCTGCCGGAACTTGGGTAGCATAAGGAATATGAGCAAATCTGTTCTCCACCCAGTTCCGGAGATAGACTTCTTGGTCAACATTTCTTTTTATAACACCGGAAGTTTTTTTTGTTTGTTTTGTTTTTTAAGAAGCTGACTGTGTATCTCAAGTTGGCTATGACCTATCTACTTCAGTTTTTGATGCATTGCAATGGACAAAGACTCCTATATGAGGGTCCTTCAGTTCATTATATTTAGAACACAGAACCTGCATCTAGCACCTAGATAACTTATTCCAGCTTTCCTTGAAGACAATGGCACTCTCTGTTCTGGTGGCCATCACCAATAAATTGATCGACTGGAAAATCATGGTGAATTGAGTACATACCACAACAGACACAACAGGTGCAGGATGGGGAGCACATTTCAACAGGCAATATATTCAGGGATTGTGGCCCAAATCAGCCTTTACCTTGAAAAGTGTTATACTTTATATTACAGTCAGAATCCTAGACAAGCTATGTTCAATAGCAGTAAAGATTGTCACACAAATTATCAGAGTGTTGGCATATGCATTGCAACGAAGGAAAAGTTAAGTCTTACAGGTTGAGTTGACTTCAAAAACTGTTGCTGAGACTGGCAAGAGCTTTTTGGCCCTGTTTCCTTTACACATCCCAGATGGTATTTATTAACCCATTATTAGCTACAGTCATGAAAGTTGGATATGATCCCTTTAAAGTGTTATTGAAGATTACTCAAAAGTTGGGTCATCCAGCCCTTCACAGTAGCCAGGACGGTCACAAAAAATGGTAGTGGCCAGGACAGTCACAAAGTTGGGAGTTCTGGTTCACAATGAGCTTGCTGAGCAATCTGTAACTGTGGGTATTTAAGTCCTACCTCATCGAGCCACATGAAACCATGCCATGCACTGAGGACGACCAGTTGGTCTGTATGTTGGATTATTGTGGCTCTGTACAACGAACAAGCTGACACATCATTGCATTCCAGCAGTTCTGGAGGTGTTCTTGGCTTTTAAGACAAAAGGATGGTTTGCATATTCAACAGTGATGCATTGTGGGACACCTATGGTATGTTCACTCCAACCTGAATAATTGCAAATACCTTCTGTTTTAAGAAGGCAAATTTCTGCTTTGCATAACATTTTAGTAAGCGGGCTTTTTGGACTTTTTTTTTTTTTTTTTTTTTTTTTAGCCCCTTGCATACTCATTGGAGTTCTGGTTTACCATGAGCTTGCTGGACAATCTGTAAAAATTGAAATGGTTCTTTTTCAGATCCCCTAGAAAGAACTGTGGATCTCAGATCTTCAAGACATGGCATTCCTTCCCCTTTTCTGGCTTCCATCAATTCTGTATCCAATATTCCAGTGTCAACATTCCAGATGGCTAAACTTTGACTTTAGCTGGATAACAGCTGGAATAAAGTGTGAATAATGCATTCTTTATTGTTTTTTATAAATGGCATTCCCTCAATAGCCCAGGGTCTGAGAGACCATATGAAACTGTAGATGAGGTACTGCAAAACAGTGCATGTGCAAAGGTGATCAAGCTCTTTTCTGAAGCAGGCTTTGCCATAAAATTTTGGTGCCTTCTTATCTCCAGTTCCTTATAGAGTTCTGCTGAGAAGGTGATAACTTTGTGCATGTGTTTTAATACTGGGAGTGACCAAATCGCCAGAGCAGGACACACACATTTGAGTGAGAGCAGGTTGTTCTCCTCTCCTGCCTCTACAGTGCAGTAGTCATGTGGCGGCATCCCTGTTTTGTGAGTACCCTGATTTGTCTTCACATTTTTGTCATATCTGGTAGTTACAGTATATACTGTGTTCTATTTGCTCTAGGTGGTCCCTGTTTTTTCTTTTCCACTGTTATCCCCATAACTTTTTAGGTAGCATATGCTCATTTGTTTGACAGCTAATCGTTGCAAATAACTTACGAAAGATAGTAAAACTTTTTTGAGTTGTGTATAACACAGGGATTTCTAGTTACATTTACTGCATTAACTGCTTTATCTGACCAACTACTTGTCAATGTGATTGTTTGATTAGTTCTACTCTTTAGTTTGTATTATTGTATAAGTGGCTGGACCTGTGACTGAGGCTTTTTGTACCAACGTTTTGGTCATGCCATAACCTTTTTTCCCTGTACGCATGGTGCAGTGTACAGGTAGATGGACATATTGCAAAGTAGAGTAGGACTGGAAAAAATGGGGGATCACTTTGATAGAAATCCGTGATTTTAAACAGTAGTGTTGAAAAAGTCCCCGTTTTCGTGCAGAGGTAACTAGTGGAGAATAGCAAGAACCCCTGCTGCTGAACAGAAATACTTAGTCTGTTTTATCTGACAGCTGATTCTGAATAAAAACAGGGATTGCAAGGAGTTAATTTGAAATTGTTGTTGTAAGGTCGTATAGTCAGCCCCCAGAACCTCTAGCAGGTACACAACTGCTGAATAGTGCGAGTGTAGGGTATTTTGTTTTTTGGGGTTTTGTTGTTGTGGTTTTTTTTTTCTTTTGAATTTTAAAATTTGAAATTTTATAAAGGGTTTAAAGAAAGCGTAAAATAACCAAAAAGGTACAATAGTCTATTACTGTGTCATGCATAGGATTAGGTTTGTATGAAGTGTCTACACCATTCCAATATAGCTATAATCCAGATCTTTCTTTTCCTCAAAATGGTGACCTTGTGCTGCAGTAAGTGGAACTGGTGAACTTTGCCTTTGTACAAACTATAAATATAAGTTGCATTTGCAGGATGGATAAACATTCAAAAAAAACTGTACAGTTAGGAAACGGTGACTTTTTCTTTGTACAGATTACAAGCTACACTTTTCTACAGTTTCAGAGCTTGCATGTTGATGTTTTCAGGCTGTTCATTCAGTTTGAAATGAATTTTGACATTTTTTCCTAAGAGGAGATGCATATTACGGTATTAATTTTTCCATTTCAACTCTACCCTCTTAAAAGGTGCTATGGAACACATTTTTCCTACTGTTTAACGTTAATCGCATGCCAGAAGGACTGTTAGCCAGTTAAAAGGACCTTTTGAAGTCCTTTATCACAAACTATCTTGGAGGTCTGCAGAGAAGCACTTTAATCCAATAAACATTTCTTTGAGAATGTGAAAAGAAAGCCAAGGGAGAAGATTCAAGAGTGTGTCGAGGGTCAGTTTAACTAGTTTTTTCACCGTGGGATTTTCTACGTATCCCCACTGATTTTATGTTCTTAGCAAGTGGTGGTTCCAAAAAAAGTATTTATTTATGTGGACAAACTTAAAATTTTCACTATGCAAGAAGCTATAACTATTGAAATAATCCAGTGTTCTGCAAAAATGGTCAGGCCATGCAAAGGCTGTGAGAATTTCACATAGCTAATAGCTCTGTCCAAAGCTGGTCCTAAAAGGAATAGATAATTAGAGGTAATTGGGGTGTATGAATTGTTGTCTCTTTGCCCTTAGCCTGAATCATTTTGGAAGTAAAATCTGCTTGTGGAGTAAATGCTTTGATGTATGAAGAGTCATTGTGGATTGGCAGTATAAAGGCAGTGTTTTATTCTTCTTACATAATGGCAGCAGTACATAAAGGGTGAATAAGCATTGCAACCCCCAAATCTGCTCTACAGCAAGGAACTCTGTTTTCTCCAAAAACAAGGCAGCATGGATTTTTTTTTTATTTGTAGAAAGAACAAATATAAGAAAAATCCTTACCTTTTAGATGTCGTAGTCTTTATTTTCACATCTTACTTTGGGATTATATATAATTAAGCCATGCTTTACCAGTAATATTTCAATTTAATGATTTAGAAAAGCAAACTCGTATCTTTGAACAGTTAATGTGTCCTTTTTGTTTACAATTGTTTAGACATCTTTGAGTATTAAAACAGATGAGAGCATTTCTAATGTGATGGAAGACTTTTGTAATTTTTTTTGCAAAGCAGGTACATCTGACTCTAGCAGTGGGTCTGTTGTTTGCAATCAGTTCAAACAGGTTTATACACACAAGATTAAACTCTGCCGAGGTATCTGCTCTAGACCACCTCTGTCTTTAATCTATTTTGTGTGTGTATCACCCTGACCCTCCGCGATTGCATCAGTAATTCTTTGTACGATTCGATTACGATTCTATTTACGATACGATTAAATCCGGCATGTCCGATCAGGATTCGATTCAATTTCGATTTGCTTTTGCAAAACAATGGCAAATCAAATTGAATCCCGATCGGACATGTCTGATTTAATCGGATAAATAGAATCTTAATTGAATCGTGCAAAGAATCGTATCGTGTAGATGGGGCTTAAGAGATCAGGCCTGCCAGATAATTTTTACCAAAATGCAGCCTGGCTCTATCCTGCCTCCATTCTAAAGGTTCGTATACACGTCCGATAAAGATCGTTCGTTACGAACGATTCGTGACGTTTACACGATATTCAAATTAGACCGAAAAAATCATTCGTAATGATTGTGTACACACGTGAACGATATAAGTATAAAGTACTGAACGACGAACGATAAAAAAATGCGTGCGCAAACGGAAGTGATGTTATGACAGGCAATAAGAACATGCGTACTACTCCACAGATAATCATTATCGGACGATCTTTGTACACACTGCAACGATTGAACGATTATCTTTCGAAAAAATCCGCCGGGTTGGATCGGTCGGATTGAACGATAACGGTCGTTATCGTCCAAAAAACCGATCGTTGGAAAATTTGGAACGCACGATTATCGGTACGATTGTCGTTATCGTTCGTTTTCGAACGATCGTTATCGTACGTGTGTACTCAGCTTTAGGCCTCCTACACATTGCCATTAAACTTGGAACTGAACAGGTCAGCATGGATGCGAATGGATCCTATGCAAAGCAATCGGATCCATTCACATTAGTCCATATGGAAAGCAACGCAAGTATTGGGTTCTGCACGACTTCTCTGGATTTGCCAGATGAAGCAGATGCTGCTGACTGCATCATTGAAGCCCTATGAGAGTGGACAGTATCTGCTCTCATTAGGGTGGTCACCCTGTACTGTGTGTGTGTGTGTGTGTGTGTGTGTGTGTGTGTGTGTGTGTGTGTGTGTGTGTGTGTTTGTGTTTTTCTTTGTGTCTTGATTTTTGGACAGATTATCGATTGATAATGTCATTGGACATTACTGAAACTTTTCTGTTTACAGTAGAGGAGCGGAGGCTATAGACAGCTGCAAAGCATTGCACTGCCTTGTTGTATAAATGTGGTTTGATCAATGCTCAATGGATTTCTGCTGAAATCTCTCAAAATTGTGTGTAGTGTAAGAATCCCAATCTGAGCATTATCTGATAAGGGAGTGATTGATCAGCTTGCCATACATTACATTATATTGTATCATCCTATGCATGTCTAGCTTTAACGGTGTATGCTGCTGCAGACCCTTTTGATTGAACCCTTTCAGGGTGAAAACTGAGCTCAGTGGGAAAAACTTTGCTACCTTATGAGAAACCAGCATTCCTCTTTAAAAGAATAATTTTCAGGCTAACTTTTCTTACCTGTTTTATACTAGCTAAAACTAAACGTGAGGTGTGCTTCAAAGTGGAAGCTGGAAGCGGAGTCTTGTAATTGTGTTATGTACACAATTCCCCTTGTGATCTTGGACTGGGGAATTTTGGCCCATTTCTCACAACATTGGAAATGTTTGCCAAAGGAAGCTGATTTCCAGGGATTCCTTCGCCATCAGAGAATATCCACCATGTTTGGCAGTGAGTTGTAAGCGGTCCAGGTGGAATTCTTGACTTGATCATCGCCACATCCACGTGTGTCCACTGCAGGAAAACTGAGCAAATGTGTACTCATCCGAGAAAATGACACACTGCTTGCTCACTTCATGAGACTTCATCTTTGTTGCCCACTTTTTTTTTCATTTGTTTTTAAAATGTTGGCTGTGGTAAGCAGAGGTTTAAAGAGTCTGCAATAAAGAGGTAATTTTATAAGGCTTCAGAGTTATCTTAAAGAGAATCTGTATTGTTAAAATCGCACAAAAGTAAACATACCAGTGCGTTAGGGGACATCTCCTATTACCCTCTGTCACAATTTCGCCGCTCCTCGCCGCATTAAAAGTGGTTAAAAACAGTTTTAAAAAGTTTGTTTACAAACAAACAAAATGGCCACCAAAACAGGAAGTAGGTTGATGTACAGTATGTCCACACATAGAAAATACATTCATACACAAGCAGGCTGTATACACCCTTCCTTTTGAATCTCAAGAGATCATTTGTGTGTTTCTTTCCCCCTTCAGCTCTCATCCACTGAAGTGTCAGGCTGTTTCTTCCTGCAGAGTGCAGACAGCTCTGCCTGTATGTAATTCATCAGTATGTGAAAGCCCAGCCAGCTCAGAGGAGGATTTATCCAGCTTGTAAAAGATAATAGAGCAGAGAGAAGCTGCACTAATCTAAATAACACACAGCAGTGTGCAGAGAGGGGCCTGGAGGGGGAGATGCATCACAGAACCACAACACTGAAGAACTTGGCAGCCTTCCAGACACAGGCTGACAAGTCTGACAAGAGAGAGATAAGTTGATTTATTACAGAGATGGTGATAGTAGAATGTGCTGCAGTAAGCCAGAACACATTAGAATAGCTTTTGGAACTTGTAGGATGATAAAAAACAGGATGCAATTTTTGTTACGGAGTCTCTTTAAGCATTAAAGGAACACTATCGATCTACATATTTTTTTCAATTGAGATAGGAATTGTTTAGGAAGCGCTGCTGGTGTACTGGTACTGTTACTGGTGTATACATTTCACTGGCAACCTCTTTGTTTACTGTTATCAAAATACTTTCAAACTTAAGGCCCGGTTCACATTAGCGTTCGCTATCCGGATTTTCCAGATCTGATCCGGACCGCATACTGTACAAACGGAACATACGTTCTGCATAGCAATGTAAAGCAGTGCTGGGCGTAATGGAAAAAACTACGCTTACGGATCATTATGCGTAATTTTACGCTATTACGCATTACGGAATTACGCTTACGGCGTAGACATTCATTTACGGTACATGTCTGTAATTACGCATAGGCCTTACGCAATTACGCGTAAGAATACCGTAATTCAGGTTGTTACGTTATTGGCTTACGCGTAAATTCCTACTAGCAATTAATGCGTAAGGTCATGCTGCCAAGCGGAAAAGTTGACGCATGGATCAATGTTAGGTAGCCGCGACTTTAAGGGTTAATAGCAAAGCCCCCTTAATTGCTTAGAGCCTCAAATTTGGAGAATATATTAAGGAGATCAGAAGGAATAAGAGGGAAATTTTTTTTTTCAAAAAGACCTTATAGTTTTTGAGAAAATCGATGTTAAAGTTTCAAAGGAAAAATATATACATTTTAAAACCCGCCGACTTTAACGGTTAATAGCAAAGCCTGCTTAAAATTTAGGAACACCAAATTCACAGGGTATATTAAGGGGATCAGTGGGAATAAGAGGAAAAAATTTTTTCAAAAAGACCTTATAGTTTTTGAGAAAATCGATTTTTAAGTTTCAAGGGCAAAAATGCCTTTTAAATGCAGAAAATGTCAGGTTTTTTTGCACAGGTAACAATAGTGTTTTATTTTCATAGATTCCCCCAAGTGGGAAGAGTTTTACTTACTTCGTTCTGAGTGTGGGAAATATTAAAAAAAAAAGACGTGGGGTCCCCCCTCCCAGACCTCTTTAACCCCTTGTCCCCCATGCAGACTGGGATAGCCAGAATGCGGAGCACCGGCCGCGTGGGGCTCCACACCCTGACTATACCAGCCCGCATGGTCCATGGATTGGGGGGTCTCGGAAGGGGAGGGGCAGCCAAGCTTTCCCCTCCCCCTCCGAGCCCTTGTCCAATCCAAGGACAAGGGGCTCTTCTCCACCTCCGATGGGCGGTGGAGGTGGAGGCCGCAATTTCCTGGGGGGGGGGGGGTTCATGGTGGCATCTGGGAGTCCCCTTTAAAAATGGGTCCCCCAGATGCCCACCCCCCCCTCCCAGGAGAAATGAGTATAGAGGTACTTGTACCCCTTACCCATTTCCTTTAAGAGTTAAAAGTAAATAAACACACAAACACATAGAAAAAGTATTTTAATTGAACAAAAAACATAACCACGAAAAAAGTCCTTTAATATTCTTAATTAACCATTAATACTTACCTGTCCCTTTAAAAGCCAGTTCCCACGCAATATCCTCGGAAATATACTAATCAGTTACAATGTAACAAAGTTGTTACAATGTAACAACTTTGTTACTTTGTAACTCCACCGCACCCGACGTCACTCGCCGCCGCATACACTAACGCTAAGTCCCCGCCGGCTCCCGCCGTCCACTCCGCCCACACCTGTCACCCATATACATGCTGGCACCCATGGGTGCCAGCATGTATATGGGTGACGTGGGAGAGGCGGGGAGGGCAGCGAGAGCCGGCGGGACTTAGCGTCCTGCACCCGACAGAGCTCTGAGCTATATAGCTCAGAGCTCTCTAAAGCATCTTTGTATTTGGGCTCCAAGGAGCCCCATTGGTCCTTAGCAGGTGAGCGGCAAGTGACGTAGGGTGCGGTGGAGTTACAAAGTAACAAAGTTGTTACATTGTAACAACTTTGTTACATTGTAACTGATTAGTATATTTCCGAGGATATTGCATGGGTACTGGCTTTTAAAGGGACAGGTAAGTATTAATGGTTAATTAAGAATATTAAAGGACTTTTTTCATGGTTATGTTTTTTGTTCAATTAAAATACTTTTTCTATGTGTTTGTGTGTTTATTTACTTTTAACTCTTAAAGGAAATGGGTAAGGGGTACAAGGGGACTCCCAGATGCCACCATGAACCCCCCCCCCCCCCCCCCCAGGAAATCGCGGCCTCCACCTCCACCGCCCATCGGAGGTGGAGAAGAGCCCCTTGTCCTTGGATTGGACAAGGGCTCGGAGGGGGAGGGGAAAGCTTGGCTGCCTCTCCCCTTCCGAGACCCCCCAATCCATGGACCATGCGGGCTGGTATAGTCAGGGTGCGGAGCCCCACGCGGCCGGTGCTCCGCATTCTGGCTATCCCAGTCTGCATGGGGGACAAGGGGTTAAAGAGGTCTGGGAGGGGGGACGCCACATCGGTTTTTTTTATTTCCCACACTCAGAACGAAGTAAGTAAAACTCTTCCCACTTGGGGGAATCTATGAAAATAAAACACTATTGTTACCTGTGCAAAAAAAACTGACATTTTCCGCATTTAAAAGACATTTTTGCCCTTGAAACTTAAAAATCGATTTTCTCAAAAACTATAAGGTCTTTTTGAAAAATGTTTTCCTCTTATTCCCACTGATCCCCTTAATATACCCTGTGAATTTGGTGTTCCTAAATTTTAAGCAGGCTTTGCTATTAACCGTTAAAGTCGGCGGGTTTTTAAATGTATATATTTTTCCTTTGAAACTTTAACATCGATTTTCTCAAAAACTATAAGGTCTTTTTGAGAAAATTTTTTTTCCTCTTATTCCTTCTGATCTCCTTAATATATTCTCCAAATTTGAGGCTCTTAGCACTTAAGGGGGCTTTGCTATTAACCCTTAAAGTCGGCGGCTTTTTTATATTATACGGGAGCGTAATATTACGAGATTACGGCAGACTGTGTAATTTCAATGGGAGTTTACTGTCTTACGCGTAATTTGTTACGCGTAATAACGTAACCTACGGTCTACGCGTAATTAATTACGCGTAATACCGTAACGCTTACGGTGCATTTGTAGTGAATTGCGATGCGTAATTACGCTAATGCGTAATTTCGGCCCAGCACTGATGTAAAGGCTATGCGGACGTTCACACGTGTCCGTTCCATACAGTACGGAGCCGGATCGGATCCGGACTCCGACCTCTTTTCCAACATGCGCTTTTTTTTGGGTCCGGATCTCCGGCCCACGCACCCGGACCGGAGCCGGACCTGAGCCTGACAGCACCATCAGGAACACAGAAACCAATGGGGAACGGAAGGCACAGAACACACTGCCTACAAAAACCTGAAGTTCTACCCCACTTCCTATGCGTATCCAAGCGGCCATCTCGGATGGGTACACATGGGCCAAGCATGTCTGGAGTGGAGCAGCAGTGACAGACGTGCTGGAGCTGTTTGGCAGAATGTCGGAGGTGGAGGTGAGGCCTACAGCGGAGGAACCTGATTCTACAGGTGCACCAGGTGCACCTTCTGCTGACCCCAACATTTTTTTTTTTTTTTAATTTCGCTATTTTTTTGCCCACGGATCCAGATGGCAGCCTGATGCATGCCTGATACAAACAGGCCGGGTCCGGATCGGAACCGTACGGTTCTGATCAGGTCAGGATCCGATCAGGATCCGGTCCGTTTACTTGCCAAAACGCAAGTGTGAACGGGGCCTTACTGACGCCAAAACTGACGGCAGAATGAGCCATGAGGAGAGGGGAAATTCCCCTCACACTTCATCAGTTAACCCTGTGTGTAACTCGGTGTGTGTGAGAGAGAAAGCTCCCTACAGCTGCAGCTTCTGTGTCCTGTGTTTCTGACTGAAGTGTGTGAAGAGCGCAGAGGAAATGTATCTTGTTAACATTTGTAATTGTCACAGCTTCTGATACGGTTTTTGCTTTCAGAGAAAAATACTCTGTAGTCTGATATGCAACCCTGGCTGTGCATTGAAGCAGACACCCCTTCTGCAATTGATTTGTTCCAATATAGCTAAATCCTACACTCAAATTAAAGCTTTTGCCTCTGATATTTAACCGGTTCAGCACCGCAGTGCCGAAAATCTCATGCATCCAAGCAACGTTCACCTCCCATTCATTCGCCAATAACTTTATTGCTACTTATCACAATGAATTGATCTAAATCTTGTTTTTTCCGCCACTAATTAAGCTTTCTTTGGGTAGTACATTTTGCTAAGAATTATTTTTTTCTAAATCCATTTTAACAGGAAGATTAAGAAAGAAATGAGAAAAATTCATTTCTCAGTTTTTGGCCATTATAGTTTGAAATTAATATACGCTACCGTAATTAAAACTCATGTATTTTATTTGCCCATCTATCCCGGCTATTACACCGTTTAAATGATGTCCCTATCACAATTTATGGCGCCGATATTTTATTTAGAAATAAAGGTGCATTTTTTTTCAATTTGCGTCCATCACTACTTACAAGCTTATAATTTAAAATAATATAACATACTCTTGACATGCATATTTAAAAACTTCAGACCCTTGGGTAAATGTTTTTTTTTTTTTTGTTTTTTGTTTTTTAATTTTTTTTGTTGTTGTTTTGTTTAGAAGGAGGTATTTATCCCCCCGAAAGCCCCAGGGAAATTTTTGTTCGATTGCTTCCTGTAGAGCAGTATTTCTGCCTCCATTCCAGTCAATCTTGGCCTCTATACCATTTCTTTTCTCTTTTTTTTTTTTTTTTTTTTTTTTTTACTGGGAGAGGCAGAGATTGACTAGATTGGAAGCAGAGCTAAAGTGCAAATCTCTGCCTCCCCGGGTAGCAAAATCTACGACTTGGAAAGTCATGGAATTTTGCATCGGGATTTTGGGGAATAAATTCCTTGATATTAATGCTTAAGATGCTTAAGATAACGCTGCAATAAAGAGGTAATTTAAATGGCTTCAGACTCTCTTTAAGTCTTGCAGCAAACCGTTTGCCTGCCCTAAGGTATCATGCTGTTGGGCCTGGTCAACCCAGACTTAGATGAACAGTTTCCTGTAGAATCCTGGAGAATCACCCGATTGATGGACACTGTAATCTATAGAGCACATGCTTTACCTTTGGCATGTTGTCCAACAATCCACCCTCTTCGTAGTCCCCTACTTCTGTGGCAGCTTTGGTTCAAAGCATTCTGTGTTCTCTTCCGAATCCTTTCCATTAACCACACAAAGGGTGACACATTTGTCATGATTGCTTGGTATCCTTTTTAATTTTGATATTTTCATTATTTTTCTGCAAGCCACAGAAATTCCTACACATTCCACTCATTTGTGCTATTTATGATGTGTTCAGTTCCACCCCACTGTCTCCCATTTTCCGTGGGTATTTGCTAGGGTTCATTATGATGCAATCTGTGTATGTATTTTTGCTTTTAATAATTTGTAATTGAGCAGTTGAATAAGGTAAAGCATTTACATTACTGGCTGACCTTTAGTTTTAACACTTCTGTTGAAATTACCGTCTTTCCCCTAAAGTAAGACCTACCCCGAAAGTAAGGCCTCCCTTATATTTCAAGCATGCTTGAAATATAAGGCCTACCCCGAAAATAAGGCCTAGCTGTGGGGGGGCGCTGTGTGTATGGGCAGGTGCGTGGTCCGTAAGTAGCATTGTTTGTAGAGCTAGCCTGTAAAATGTATGGAAGAGCCAGCATATTGCAGGAAATGAGATAATTAGATGATTGTGCTTTTGATACAGGTCACATACAGACTTGCATACAGACACAGATCAACATAAGTACCGGTAGATCTTGCTATCTTTTTGCGTGTTTTTGTTTAAAGCTACTTACAGCTGATGCTTGCATAAGTGTTAGAAAGGTTGGTGTGATGCCAAATCATTTTTACCATTTTTCTTTGTCAGAATTTAATTTTCTCTTTTTTTATGGAACTACCCCAGAGAAGAGTTGGAGTTTAGTCAGATTTTCTTATGATTAGGAGATGAATAAACGAAAAACAATTTTTAAGTCTTGTGAACCGTTTATGAAACCTTAACAGTTCATAAAGAAAAAAACCTGATGTAGAAAAAAAAATGCTTTCTTCAGTAGAGGAAGCCTCTGGAGCTCCATCTGCTTCCCTGATCCTCTTTGACATCCTCTGCTGCTGGCCAGGACCCACATCTTCTTTGTGGCCGTGCTCCCGTCTGTGCACAAGCATGGCCACACTGCACAGGCACCAGTAGGGCTTTAGCCTGTGCAGTAGCACAAACCCATTCATGCATGGAGGAAAAAGCCGTGCACCAGTGGCTTTGTGCTGCTATGCAGCAAACCACTAGGGTGCCTGGGCAGTATGGCTGCGCTTGTACATGGACGGGAGGGCAACTGCGAGCACACTATTTGACTATATTGTTGAATATGTTTATAGGCTCAATGCAAGAATAGAGGTGTTAGATTGGGGAGGCCTCTTTACAATTCAGAGGCTTCCCTCTACTGAGGTAAGGGCTGGTTCACATTAGTGTTAAAAAGCGGACCGTAAGTTACACCTAACAGAAAGCAACTTTGCTGCAGCACCATTTTTTCTGGACCGATGAGCCCAGCGGACCGGAAACGGAAGATGAAGCCCTGCATTGGGGGCAATGAGAGAACGGAATGTTTCTTCACACTAGTGAAGGAACAGACAGCTTGAAGGGCAAAATCCACTGGGAGTGGGGGTCTGGGACTAAGCCATACGGATCCAGTGAAGCCGAGACCGGATCTGTATGGTTCGATTTGGCTAAAATATACAGTGTGTACTGGGCCTAAGTATAAATAAATCTTCTGCTACTAATGAACACAGCTTATGTGCTTGCAAAAAAAACCAGAAAATAAAATCATTCTGGCTAAAAAATACCGCCAAAACTCTTGTGCGCTTGCGATCGTTTAGCGCTTGCACTGGCAATTTTAGAATGTGAGCAAGGCCTTAAAGTTAACGCAAGCCATGAGAGAAATGTCATCACAGTGCATCTTCGCTTTCTGCCAATGGAGCTGCAGAGCAATCAGACCTGGTCCATTGGCCAAAGCGCCCTCAGTAGCCATGAGAGCATCAGGACTTGACTGTTAATCTGTTTCCTCGGCCTTCATATACCCTACATCTATCTGATTAGTAATTTGTGTAATGTGTTAAAGAGAGTCTGAAGCGAGAATAGATCTCGCTTCAGACCTCATAGCTAGCAGGGGCATGCGTGCCCCTGCTAAAACGCCGCTATAGCGCGGCTTAACGGGGGTCCCTGTCCCCCCAAACCCCCTCCGTGCAGTGGGGGAGCGCTTCCTGGTTGGGGCAGGGCTAACCGCCGCAGCCCTGCCCCATGCGCGTCTCTCAGACGCGTATCTCCGCCTCTCCCCCGCCCCTCTCAGTCTTCCTTCACTGAGAGGGGCGGGGGAGAGGCGGCGATGCGCGTCTGATAGACGCGACTGGAGGCAGGGCTGCAGCCGTTAGCCCTGCCTCCAGGAAGACAATCCCCACGACCAACTTGCCGACCATCTTTTGCGGGGGGTGGGTTGGGGGTGAAGGGACCCCCGTTTAGCCGCGGGATAGCGGCGTTTTAGCAGGGGCACACGTGCCCCTGCTATATATAAGACCTGAAGCAAGATTTAGTCTCGCTTCAGTGTCTCTTTAAGTCCTTTCATTGGACGCTCCAAATTTGTAAAAGGCTCTGCTGCTAATGTGTTGGTGCAAGGTACTATAGGACAGCTTTTAGGTATTGGATTTGTTCCTCAGTGGGTCAGAGCTGTCTTTGTAGCACAAAAGGTACCTACAGAATTCTAGTGATATATTGATATTCATAAAAGTGAGGGTCCATTTCGTCGTCTTCTTCTTTATTTTTTCTTTATCATATTGTTACTGCTTCTGGAGTTCCTGATTTGATTAGGTCAAGCTGACCAAACAGCCATTTTAATTATAATCCTAGGCTAGAAAGAACATGGACAACAAAGGGATGATTTGCATAGTCTTCATATGCATTGTGGGTGACATCGTATGCTCACTCCAGCCTGAATTGCAAAGACCTTCTGTTTTTAAGAAGGCAAAGTTCTGTTTTGCATAGCATTTTAGTGAGAGGGCTTGTTGGTCCTTTTAGCCCCTTACACGCTCCTAGGAGTTCTGGTTCACTATGAGCTTGCTGGGCAATTTGTAACTCTGGGTGTTTCAAGTCCTACCACATAGAGCCACATTAATCCATACCATGCACTGCTGAGGTTCAAGCAGTCTGAAACAGTCTGTATGCATGTTAGATTGTGTAAAATTGCTGACCCATAATTGCATTCCAGCAGTTCGGTAGGTGTGTTTAGCTTACAGGGACAACAAAGGCATGATTTGCATATGCAACAGTCATGCATTATGGGAAACATCATATGCTCACTCCAAGTTGAAAAATCGCAAATAACTTCTGTTTTCAGAAGTCAAACTTCTGTTTTGCATAGGCTAGAAATAGGAGAGAGAATTGGCTCTCTTAAAGGAACACTGTAGTGAGAGGGATATGAAGCTTGCCATATATATTTTCTGTAAAAGAAAAAAAAAAAAAAAAGGCAATTGCCTAGCAGCCTTGCTGAGTTTTTTTTTTTGTTTTTGTTTTGTTTTTGTTTTGTTTTTTGGGTTTTAACTGCAGTAGTGCCTAAATGAAACACTTAAAACAAGCATGTGGCTAATATGGTCATACTTTAAACCCAGCATCTAATGTTCTTACTAGTTCTAGGTGTCTGACTGAAAGTAATGGAGACACAGAATTAGCAGGACCGCAAGAAAATTAGTTTCACATTGGGGCGCTGCATAGCATTGTACACATAATGCAACCAAAAAAGATCAACATTTGCAGAGGTATTCAATGCAACACAGGTAACTGACCAATGTGCACTTCCACTGACAGATTGTGTGCTATTCTAGCAACACTGAGTACTGTGTTTTTAATTTCAAAATCGATAATTCCACAACAATCCAGCAACACCATGTTCAAAGTTAAAGCTCTTTATTTAAATAGGTAATGTGAGAGGTTACTAAGATCATAGAAACAGCGGACTTTTGCTGTTCTTAGTAACCTCTCACATGTAGTCATATAATTTTTTTTTTTATTTTTTTTTGAAAGTCTTTTTGATTTTAATCAAACACTAACAACAACAGTCAGTTGACAGTAGAACATCATTACAGTAAGAAGGAGCATTGCAGTACTACAGTATGAGAGCCTTTATATTGTACATATAAACGATATTAGAGCCATACCGTGATAAAGCTAATAAAGATGGACCATAGAACAAATGACATTGCAATAGCAACTACATGAGTAAGAGGTTGAAGACAAACTCAGAAGGCGTATTAACCACAGTTATAGTGAATCCACAATATTCAAATTTACATCCAAATTGACAATGGCAGATCTTTCGTTATTAACCCATACATCCCAAACCTTGGAAAATTTTGACGTAGAACCCCTTGCTAACCATGTCAATCTATATAATGGCAATGCAGAGTTTATTGTTTCCAGAGAGACAGCGAGGGCTCTAAGGGTTTTTTCCATTCTAAAGCTATGGATTTCCTGGCATAAAAGAATAGCAGTCTCACTAGCAGTTTTTTATTTTTACCCAGGGATAATTCATCTAGCATTCCCAAAAGGCAATATCTATATGAAGAGACCACATGCAGGTCCAGTTCTTCTTCCATAAATTGTAAAATTTTGTCCCAAAAGGATCTTATTTTGTCACAGTCCCATGTCATATGTTTAAATGTACCAGGGCTGTAGCCGCACCTCCAGCACATATCAGTGGAATCACTGGTAAATTTAGAAATTTTAACCGGAGTATAATATATCTGGTGGAAACAACATAGCTGTATAAGTTTATCTCTAGAGCTAATAACCGTTTTCATGAAAGTCTCTTCAAAGTCTTGCCAATCAGAAAACCGAATTTCTTCCCCTCCCAAGTCTCCCAGTTCGACCTGGCCCTGGATATTTTCACATTGTATCTGTTCTCCATTAAATTTGAATACAATTTTGAAATCAGCCTGGAGGGGTCTCTGTTTAGAAGCCACTTTTCGATAATAGCTGGAGATAGTGTAATGGTCAAATTACCAAATTGAGCTTTAGTTGCGTGACGAAGCTGATAGTATCTAAATCGGGCATGGGCTGGCAGGGAAAATTTAAGGGCCATTTGGGACCAAGATTTAAATGTATTGTCCTGAAAAAGGTGATTTACATATTTTACCCCTTTAATTACCCAAAAGCTTACATCTCCTAGTAGAGAGAATTCAGGAAGTTTCTGATTACTCCAGAGGGGGGCGCTAGAACAGTTTAATTTACTTTCCCCAACTAATTTTTGACATTTATAATATATCTTGAGAGAATATTTCAAAATGTCAACTCCGCTATCAGCAAACGTTTCTCCTCTATATATAATGTTGCAAAGGGTTTCATATGAGTGTGCCATGTCTGCCTCAGCATCCATGGAAGCATCATTCCTTATGTTATGAAGCCATCGGTATACATATGTAAGTTGAGCTGCGTAATAATATAATTGGAAATGGGGGAGGGCCAAACCTCCTTTAGATACCGCTAACCTAAGAGTGTCCAAGGATATTCTAGGGGGTCGGTTAGCCCATAAAAAGCTTTGAACCAGTGTGTTCAGCTTAGCAAAATAAGAATTAGGAATCCACACTGACATAAGTAGTACATATAGCACCTTAGGTGCTATAATCATCTTAATGATATTTGTACGACCCAAAAGATCTAGGGGTAAAGAAGACCATTTTTTAAGCCTTTCGCCAATAGATGTCAGAACGGGAGTTAAATTATTTTGAATAAAGTCTTCGTTACGTGTAGTAATTACTATGCCCAGATATTTAAAGGATGAGCAGACTTGTAAGGGAAGGCTATCCGGTAAAACTTCAGGGGGGAGAGGGTCAACCGGCAAAAGAACGGACTTTGACCAGTTCACCTTAAGCCCAGATAAGTCCCCAAATACATCATAAACCCACAACACCCTCCGCAAAGAAGGCCCAGGATTATCTAAGTATAGTAGGACGTCGTCCGCATATAAAGACATTTTTTCATGCACACGCTTAATTACCCATCCTCCTATGTCCTGGTCCTTTCTAGTGTGTGCTGCCAGCGGTTCCATAGCTAAGGCAAATAACAAGGGTGACAAAGGGCACCCCTGCCTAGTGCCTCTACCTATATCAAAGGGAGCTGACAGATAACCGTTAACTCGTAATCTCGCACGTGGGCTAGTATATAGGATTTCCACCCATTTCCTGAAGATATCGCCAAATCTAAAGGCCGAAAGGACCTCCAATAGATACTGCCAGGAGACGGTGTCAAATACATGTAGTCATTTTTAGTATAGATCTTTAACTTTGAATGTGGTGCTGCTGGATGATTGTGGAATAGCTTGTGTTGACTCTGCTGGGTTACAGTCTGTTACAGCACAGAAAATATATAACCACAGTGGGTGCTGGTCATTTTGCATAAATTACAAAATCGCTTACTTTGCAACTGATGAGGTGTGAACAGTTGGTAGACTAATGCTGGGAATACACGGTACGTTTTTACCGCTCGATTGAGCCATTAGATGGCTCGATTGATAATTTCCGACATGTCTGATCACCCGCCGGATCGATTCCGCGCTCGATACCGATGGCGGGACAATGGAAAAAGATAAGGAAAACTAGCAGAATATAAGAGAATCGCCCGCTGGGACGAGCGGGAATCGATCCGGCGGCGTACCGTATATCCCCGGCATTAGACCCTTCACCTCTTGAGCACCTAGTAAAACAGAAGTTGCAGAAATGCACGGGACTTCCGTTTTTGAAGAGATTTTTCGGCAATTCCTTTCATTACAATAAATGGAAATTGCAATGCATTTGCGTATATTAGTCAACAACCATGTGTTATGACTCCATTGCAATGCATGGATGGAGACACTGGACAGTGCGGTCTATGCCCTTCTGGTGTCCCTGCTGTTTGTTTGGGTTGCCACATATTGCGGTGAAGGCCACATAAGTGTGGTGAAGTGGCCCTAGGGTCCTTTTCACACTAAATCAGTTGCTGACTGTATGAACAACTGATGTGGCTACAGTTGAAGGTAATGTAAATGTTTCCCTGTGTGTCAGTTCACATCATAAAGGGATTTTATTTTGAAAAGAATTGTGGGAGTAGCCATTGCTGGCTTGCCTGTGAAGATGCTTATCTGGTTGTAATACTGATTTTTCTAGCAAGAGTACTTTCTGAACCACTTACTTGGAACATGTGCAGATGCTACATATGCAGTGTTCTGACATCAATTCTCCTCAACTCTTCTGTTAAGGAGAAAACTGAGTATTCACACACTATAAGAAATGCTTATTTTGTTATTTACAGATCTATACAGATAACATATTATCTTCATTTTTGCAGACTTACTGTAACACTGTTCAACTGGACTCTGGAATTGATTATCGGAGGAGGGTACTTTCTGCAGCTGGTAAAATATACTTCCTGTAAGTTTACAGTTGAATTGGGGTTTTGTTTTTTTACTCTGCACATTGACATGTTTTCATTTAGTCAGCACAGCAGATTGAAGTGGTTGGCACTCTTGCCTTGCGGTATCAGCGTTTCAGTCTAGAAGACTCTCTGCGGGTGTTTTTTTTTTTTTTTTTTTTTTTTTTTTTGGGGGGGGGGGGGGGTGTTTCCCATGTCACCGACCTCAGCCTACAAACATAATTTTGGGTTAACTGGCATCTCTACATCAATAAAGAAAAAGAAAAAAAAAAAGCTAGGTGCCACAGTTACTGATTACAGATGGTCAATAAGATGCAAATCTTTCATGCCAATTTTTATTTTATTGATCTTGGAATTGGGCCAATTAAAATTGATAGCAAGTGCTTTTGATTGTCTTATTGACCACCTCCATGCCAACATCACTGATAGGGATGTAGTGGCTAGCAGTCTTTCCTTGTAGCGCTAGGTTTTAAGGTTGCATTCTGGGATGGGACATTATATGCACATAGTATGTGCGGTCTCCCTTTTTTTGCATGGTCTCCCTTTTTTTGCATGGTCTCCCTCCAGTCACTCTGGTTTTCTCCCATGTCCTAAAAACATAGTTACAGAAATGGTCCAATCAAAGGTTGTATAACTTGTCTATATTACTGAAAGATGGTGCACAAATGCAGTACTTAGTAAAACCTATTCTTCTGACTGGTAACACTGGAAAGGAAGTATCCCAACTATTTCATTCTGGGACACCTCAACCATGCAAATGAAAAGCAAACCAAAATTGAAAACAAACATCATTAATTATATTTGTAGAACTGTACCGTCTTCTATTTGTAGAACTGTACCGTCTTCTATTTGTATTTTCTTTTTAAAAGGGTCAGTTTGTAAATCTGAACTGTGAACGGCCATGTCAGTGTGGTGTAAACTCTGGTTCATTCGGCTCTTAGTAAAACTTTTAACTTTCAGTGCTGTTCTGTCATCATAAGTGTTTTGGTTTATATATCTAGAATGTCTATATACAGCTTTTGAAGTTAAAGGACACCTGAAGTGAGAGGACTATGGAGGCTGCCATATTTATTTCCTTTTAAACAATACCAGTTGCCTGGCATCCTACTGATCTGTGTGACATCAACCATATCTGAATCGCACACCTGAAACCAGCATGCATATCATCCAGTCAAACTTCAAACCGCTGTTCTGTATGCTTATTCAGGGTCTATGACTAAAGATATTAGAGGTAGAGAATCATTGGGACATCTAGGCAATCTGCATTGTTAAACGGGAATAAATATGGCAGCCTCCATATCCCTCTCACTTCAGGTGTCCTTTAAGTCTCCTCATTTTACCTTCCAGTTAAGGTACATACACACCGGATTTTCACAAACGACCCGTCGTTTGGACGTCCAAACGACAGGTGGTTTGCGAAAATCCGACGTGTGTATGTACCTTAACCTGCCTGGCGTTCTATTAAGATCGCCAGGCAGGCTGCGGGAAGTTTTTTTTTTTTTAATAAAAAAAAAAACTATTTCATGCAGCCAACTGAAAGTTGGCTGCATGAAAGCCCACTAGAGAGTGCTCCGGAGGCGTTCTTCCGATCGCCTCCGGCGCCCAGAATAAACAAGGAAGGCCGCAATGAGCAGCCTTCCTTGTTTTGCTTACATCGTCGCCATAGCGACGAGCGGAGTGACGTCATCGACGTCAGCCGACGTCCTGACGTCAGCCGCCTCCGATCCAGCCCTTAGCGCTGGCCGGAACTTTTTGTTCCGGCTACGCTGGGCTCAGGCGGCTGGGGGGACCCTCTTTCGCCGCTGCTCGCGGCGGATCGGCGATCAGGCAGCACACGCGGCTGGCAAAGTGCCGGCTGCGTGTGCTGCTTTTTATTTGAGCCAAATCGGCCCAGCAGGGCCTGAGCGGAAGGCTCCGGCGGTACTGGACGAGCTGAGCTCGTCCAGACCGCCCAGCAGGTTAAGAGTTGCCAGATCTGGAAAAATAGTGCTCAAGAAAAGATTAAATGTAAGGAGATGCACAATGAGGTGTCAGGAACTAGGGCCTTTGGTGCTCTGCTGGTTGCATGTTATTCCAGTACCGCTATTCATGGACCAAACCTAGTATGGCCTGTATTCACTACGGTCTTTAAAAATGCAGGGCAGCAGACAGTGCGAGCCAGCCCTTACGGGAAAAGGAAAACTTGCAATGAATTAGATATACAGTGGAATGGCCAATTTTGTTAATGGTCATGATTTTCCTGTATAAATCGTTGGTGGTTATGATAAAAAAAAGTGTCAGTTAAATATATCATATATAGGAGACACACCGTGATATTTGAGAAGTGAAATTAAGTTTATTGGATTTACAGAAATTGTGCAATAATTGTTTAAAATTAGGCAGGTGCATGAATTTGGGCACGGTTATCATTTTATTGATTCCAAAACCTTTAGAACTAATTATTGGATCGCAAATTGGCTTGGTAAGCTCAGTGACCCCCTGACCTACATACACAGGTGAATCCAATTATGAGAGAGAATTTAAGGGGGTCAATTGTAAGTTTCTCTCCTCTTTTAATTTTCTTTGAAGACTAGCAACATGGGGGTCTCAAAACTACTCTCTAATAAAGACAAAGATTGTTCACCATCATGGTTTAGGGGAAGGATACAGAAAGCTGTCTCAGAGATTTCAGCTGTCTGTTTCCACAGTTAGGAACATAGTGAGGAAATGGAAGACCACAGGCTCAGTTCAAGTTGAGGCTTCAGGTGTCAGACCAAGAAAAATCTCGGATTGACAGAAGCGATGAATGGTGAGAACAGTCGGTCAACCCACAGACCAGCACCAAAGACCTACATCTTGCTACAGATGGAGACCTTGTGCATCGTTCAACTGTTCAGCGCACTTTACACAAGGAGATGCTGTATGCGAGAGTGATGCAGAGGAGGCCTTTTCTCAGCCCACAGCATAAACCGAGCCGCTTGAGGTATGCTAAAGAACATTTGAACAAGCCAGCTTCATTTTGGAATAAGGTGCTGTGGACTGATGAAAGTGAAATTCAGTTATTTGGGCATAACAAGGGGAGGAAAAAGAACACCGCATTCCAAGAAAAACACCTGCTACCTACAGTAAAACAGGGTGGTGGTTCCATCATGCTATGGGGCTGTATGGAGAGTGCAGCGACTGGGAATCTTGTCAAAGTTGAGGGAGGCATGGATTCCACTCAGTATCAGCAGATTCTGGGGACCAATGTCTAGGAATCAGTGACAAAGCTGAAGCTGCACCAGGGCTGGATCTTTCAACAAGACCACAACCCTAAACACTGCTCAAAATCCACTAAGGCATTCATGCAGATGAACAAGTACAACATTCTGCAATCGCCATCTCAATTCCCAGACCTGAGTATAATTGAAAATCTGTGGCGTGAGTTAGAGAGCTGTCCATGCTTGAAAGCCATCAAACCTGAATGATCTACAAATGTTTTGTAAAGAGGAATGGTCCAAAATACCTTCAACCAGAATCCAGAGTCTCGTTGGAATCTACAGGAAGTGTTTAGAGGCTGTAATTTCTGCAAAAGGAGGATCTACTAAATATTGATTTTATTTCTTTTTTGTTGTGCCTAAATGTATGCACCTGACTAATTTTGTTTTAAACAATTATTGCACACTTTCTGTAAATCCAATAAACGTCCTTTCACTTCGCAAATATCAATGTTTCCCATATGATATATTTAACTGACTTTTTTTTTTTTATCTTAACCGATTTATACAGGACAATGATGACGATTAACAAGCTTGCCCAAACTTTCGCATCTCACTGTATATTACATTTGTAAAAGCTTCAAGCAAACCTCAAGCTTTTTATGGTTGCTGGGGGAATTAGACATTTCTTTTTGTATGCCTTCTTGAATAACTTCTTTCAGCTGAGGAACAAGAACCCTTGGCAACAGTTAGTTTAGTGCCGTAGAGTTGGCTGGTCAGTATGAGGTTTTTCTCTTGTTTGCGCAGTGTGCTTTGACTTCTAGAATGACCATATGTGTCTGATGCTTTGAGAAAATGTGATTTTCTTATAATTGACTCAAGTCGTCTCATACCTACACGAGGAAAGAATGCATCCTGGGACACTAAGCTTCTGAAAATCTGATGTCTCCACTGTGCAGTGAATGAGTGCAGTACCCAGTCACACAAGAGAAAAAAGGCATCAACTGTCCTCTGTGTTTGCTCTTGCTTTGCATTCAGGAGAATGCCAGTAGCCTGCTCTCCTCTGTGTACACATAGCATTAGCAGCTTTGTTGTGCCTGTTCTGCCTTGTTACTAGAAGCTGTTGAAATCACATGAGCCTTTCAGTGTATGCAAATAAGGCAAAATCATCTGCCTGCAAGTTAATATTCCCAATTTTGAAGTGCATTGTAAACCCAATGTTTGTGTTTTTGAACATAACATCCTTTTCCCTTTAAATATAGCCATCTAGGTGTATGGGCAAGAAGCTAAGCGGTCCGAGGCAGCTGTTTCATGCTGGCTTTGAGTGTTATTAATTTCACATGCTATTCTTTTCTCTGCAGCACAAGTGAAGCTGATGTGGAGACTGTCATGGATAAGTTGTTTGATGAGCTGGCTCAGAAACAAAATGATGGTACGTAAGTTAATTTCCCTTGAAAAAGACCACATTTAAAACACAATGCCCAATCTCCACTGACCAATTAATAAGTTCCATTGCTGTCTATGGGTTGATGCCACACTCAAGTGGCAGTCATTGTATCAGCATTTTGTCTAATTTATGTGTTGAATCATGTGCTATTATTCATCAAGCTATGCATTTCCTAGCTGTAAGGAATGAATTTTAGGGTAATTATCCAGACAAGACTGAGCTTTTGTTCCTGTTTCCATAGTAACAAGACCAAGGATTCTGAAAGTGCAGGGCAGGGAGCTGAAGCTGAGCAAAGCCTGTGGATCCATTGCTGACTGCACATTTGAGGAACTCTGTGACCGCGTAAGTGCCCCAGCAACTATAAACAAGTTAACACGCCTCTGCTTTCCTGACAGATTTGTTTTTGCATTCCCCAAACCATGTTTTTCTTAAACAATGAATAAAAGCCTGTTTTCAAGCAGCATCGCACCAAAATTAATAACCTCTGAATACAATTCTGTTATTGGCTGAGAACCTCTTGTTTTCATTTTATTAGTACAAAACTACACATTTTCTCTGTTTGGCTAAAGTCCAGGAAGTAGGATTACTCTATTAGGACTAATACGGCTGGACTCCACACCCCTCAATACACCATAAGGCCAGAAATCCACTAAGAGCGATTATCTGAGCGCTTTGCAATTTGAAAACTCTTGCTAATGTAATGCTATGGGTGTGATCCCACTTGAGCAATGTGATATTAAAAAAATCCCCCACAACATTGCATTAGCAAGAGCTTTTTCAAATAACTAGCGCTTAGAAATTGCTCCTAGTAGGTTTCTGGCCTAAATAAGATTTATTTTTTGTTTCCAAAGGGAAACCGTTATCACTTCTCATTCTTGTAGGGTTAACTCATCATTTTTTAATTCCATGGAGTATTGTATGCAAGAAGCTTGTACTGCTATGCTTATGGAATTAGATGGTTAGTGAAATGCAAAATTCTGATGTGCATGCAAATGTTATGGAAATCGAATGCAACTTGAAATCTGAGAATTAAAACTATTGGGAAATTCATTTGATCGGCTCGATTTAAAGCTGCGGACTTACCCCTGCAGTAAGTACCTAATTAAACCTAATTAAACGTAAACTATGTTTTCTGTAAATAGTAGGCCAGCCTGACCTCGCTGGAAGACAGGTCCCATATCTAAGGGTACCAAATTAACCAATGTAGGATGATCTTCATCCGGCCCTGTTAGGGTTAAGGACGGATGGCAGACTTCCTTTACAACAGCTTTTCAATAGTTATTTCCAGTTATGTCTCATTACTATAAATTCTGGTAATTCTCAAAGTAATGTTAATGGATCCAATGCTAAGTCACTGTGATTCTCACTCTCTTCCCTTTCCAAAGTGTTTGAGAATAATGATTGGTAATGTAAAACACTTCTTGTTCCTATATGTGTATCTGATTTGAAACCTGTTATTTATCTTTTAACCACTTCACCACTGAGGGGTTTTACCCCCAGAGCAATTTTCACCATTCAGCGCTCCTTTCATTCATTCGTCTAGAACTTTATTATCGCAATGAAATGAACTATGTCTTGTTTTTTTCGCCACCAATTAGGCTTTCTTTAGGTGGGACATTATGCCAAGAATTATTTTATTCTAAATGTGTTTTAATGGGAAAATAGGAAAAAATGTGGGAAAAAATAATTATTTTTCAGTATTCGGCCATTATAGTATTGAAATAATGCATGCTACTGTAATTAAAACCCATGAAATGTATTTGCCCATTTGTCCCGGTTATAAAACCGTTTAAATTATGTCCCTATCACAATGTTTGGCGCCAATGTTTTATTTGGAAATAAAGGTTCAATTTTTTTTAGTTTTGCATCCATCCCTAATTACAAGCCCATAGTTTATAAAGTAAGTGTTATAACCTCTTGACATAAATATTTAAAAAGTTCAGTCCCTAAGGTAACAATTTTTTTTTTTTTATTGTATTTTTTTTTTTTTTTTTTTACAAAAAAAAAAAATGGAGTGTGGGAGGTAATGAGTTAATTTAATGTGTAAAACTAATGTATTTGTATATGTAAAATGCTTTGGGGTGTAGTTTTACTATTTGGCCACAGTGCGTTTTGTGTTCATGCGACCTGTAAGCGTCTGGAAGGACTCTTACAGGAAGCACTACGAGGCTGGGAAAATCACAATGATCGCACTGTTCCTCATAGAAGCAACAGATCATTGCGGGGGCTTAGATCAACAAACGGGAATGGATTTTCCCGTTCATTGATCTCCAGGGGAGCGGCGTGCATGAGCGGCGGTAGCGCGGGAGGTACGGATTTCTCCGTCCCTTGGTTTTATAAGGGTGGAAAAAGGGACGGAGAAATCCGTACCGCGGGAGGTAAAGTGGTTAATATCGCTGTAACTGTATCCACTGTTTATGTACAGTTACGTTGTAATACTGTTCATCCTTTTCTTTAAAAAATTATTTCAATAAAAAAAGATTGAAATAAAGCTGCATACATTTTACATTCAATTAGCACACAATCCTGTGCATCTTGTTGACCATTACTATCCTGGCAGCAGGTTTTTTTTTTTTTTTTTTTTTCTCCTTCCCTTTCTTGGGGGGGTGGGGGATTATAGTAAAAACCCAGAGGTTTTACTGAATTGGTTGAATACTCCTGATTCCCATATAAAAGGCCCAAAGCAGTTAGAAATAAGTTTTTTGGTTTACACTGATAAAAATATGACCAGTTGTAAAGAACGGAAATGTGGAAAAATTGACAATGTGTTGTCTCTAAAAAATAAAAAAATAAAAATTCTCTTTTTAACCAATTATGGATCATTTATATATTTATCAAAATGGCATAATCAATGCACTGGCAGTTTCTATGCAGCCTGCAGTGCATGTGGAGGCTTTTAGTAACTGCTCTTAGCCTTCAGCCTTACAGGATGTGCTGACTTGTTTCTCTTGCAACGTTATGGCCCATACTCATGGGCAACTTTTTGGCCTGTCGCCAGCACACGTGAGCGTGTGCGCGACAGGCCGGCGACAGTTCGTCGCCAGGTCCCTCCGCATACACACAGCGGAGGGACCTGGCAACTGATGCGGCGGAAGCTGTCGCTGTTGCTCCTCCCCCCGCCGGAAGCCCAATACATTTCTTATCTTGTTGCTGTCGCTAGTCCGCGTACTCACGCGGACTAGCGACGGTCCCGACGGAGTTGCGGCGGCGACTGTCGCCAGGCGATTGAGCGGTTCAATCGCCCGGCGACATCAGCGACGGTTCGGGGTGCGCGCCCGTGTAACGCCGCATACTCACGGGCGACCTGTCGCTGCATTGCGGCGACATTTGTAGCCCGTGAGTATGGGCCATTAGAGCAGCATCAGTTTGGCTTGGTAGTGTCATTTGAGGAGGAATTGCTATGTAGTAAGGGAACAACTGGCAAAAGATGTTGCATGCAGCACCCCCTAGACCCCCTAGACTTAACATTATTTGAATATGAATATTGGTGTACAAACTTTGAACTCCCTACCCTCATTTTTGTTGGTGTTGTCCTGTTCTCACAGCAACTGGGAGCAATGGCATTTAATGCCAGTTTGAACAAAGTCTTAGTGTTTGAGCTAGGAACTACAAAGCGCAGTTAGGTAGTGAGAGAGAGATGGACAGTTTGAGAGAGGGTAGTGTTTGGCCTGGTGCACGCCAGAGTTTTTCTGAGCGGTTTGAGTTTTTAAATCTACTGCTAATGTTATCCTATGTGTCTGTGCACACTGGAGCAATGAGGTTTTGTAAAAAAAAAAAAAAAAAAAAACCCATAGCATTACATTGGGAAGAGCTTTGGAAACCTCTAAAAGCTCTTCCCAATGTAATGCTATGGTTTTTTTTTTACAAAACCTCATTGCTCCAGTGTGCACAGACACATAGGATAACATTAGCAGCAGATTTAAAAACTCAAAACGCTCAGAAAAACTCCTCTGGTGTGCACCAGGCCTTTGTGTTAACGTGTGTTTAGAAGTCTCTTATTTCATTTTCTGTCTGTGCATTGTCCAGCCTTCATGTTTAGGGTTTTTGTCATATACACATTATCAGCTACTGTACAAAAACTAAGTGTGTATAATTGTAACTTTATGGTCTTTGTGTTGCCCATATTGTACTTAAAGGGAAAAAATAAATGTGTTTTTTATGTATCATGTTTGTGTTTGTTAGCATATCAGTGTAGTGCAGTTTAGAAACAAAGTATATTTTGTTTTTATTTGCCTCAATCCTATTGAGACCCATTGAACTTTATTTCCCTATATCCATCTTCTCATAGTGCTACAAGTGTGTGTGTGTGTGTGTGTGTGTGTGTGTGTGTGTGTGTGTGTGTGTGTGTGTGTGTGTGTGTGTGTGTGTGTGTGTGTGTGTGTGTGTGTGTGTGTGTGTGTGTGTGTGTGTATAAATCTATATTTGCATTTACCATTAGCAAAAGTCTAAGCACACTATCACTTTTCAGCCTGCTGTTGCTACATCTCTCTGAAAGGATTTGTACTGTTACCTTCCTGCTGTCAATTGTCTGAAAAGTTCTGCTGCAATTTTCTTGATACTGATCTTTTATAGTGGGCTCTGACCGAATGGTGCCCTCGACAGCTTCAGAAAGCTGCTGCTAGGACACTGCCTAAGTATAAATTTGGCAGTGACACCCTATCTAAGGGATACTACTACATAAAACACAAACATGCTGTTGGTGGTGTGTTTCTGTCAATTTTATAATTGTGTAATAATAATAGATGGTCCTTCTAAGGACATTTGTAATGCCTTTTCTCTACACCTTTCTGTGGTCCTCATGCTGCTACTTTAACCGAAAATGCGGTCAATGGTCTTTCTGAATTTTATTTGACGTAAACCTTGCCCTGAATTTATACAGCAGATGGCTGCACAACGACCTCTTGTACTTATTCTCCTGCCTTACTATGCAGTGCATTACCTGGATCCCGACCTATACAGCATGCTTAAATTACAAAATGATATTCATTCTACTGGATAAAGTGTGGTCACCTAATGGCCTGACCAATGTATGTACTTTACTATATTTTCCTCCCAAAAAATACAATAACTGAGCTGTTATGCCAATGGATAATGCAGGACCTCATCAACAAGACTTCTATAAAATGCTCCTGAAATATAAATAATTTTCTTCAAGTTGATAGTGTAGAGCTCTGCTCTAACAGGGACGGATCTAGGGGGGAGCAAGCAGGTCTCTTGCCCCAGGCGCAGTTTGTTAAATTCTTAAAAAGGCGGCAAAATGTGGATGGGGAATGGCAGTTTAGGCGCCAAAACCTGACCTTGCCCCAGGCGCAACTTGGGGCAACTTGGTCTAGATCCGTCCCTGTGCTCTAAATATATGTAACCCTGCTAACCTTTACTCTGGTAATTTCCCCTGAAATATGTCTAAATATGTGGCTCATGCTAACCATACTGCAAAAAAATTGTCCTGGAAAAGCCCAATTGAAGGCAATTGTAAAGTGACCACAGATGTCCCCTGATAGTAACTTGTTAGTAGTTATCAGTCATGATTTACTAGCATGTCCAATTACTGTTATGTACGGGCACTGGCAGCTTACACCCATGCATCTGCACCCCTCTCCTCTCCATAGATCTGAACTCTCATCTCGATTTAGAAGCTGAATAGCTTGTGTGTACCATGATCATTCCAAAGCTGACATCAAAAATTGTAAAAATTCCATTGGACCTCAACAGTTTTTAAAGTGTTTATTGACCTTAAAGTGGGCCAGAACTCTTGCACAGGACAGAAGGAAGACAGAGAGAAATGTACCTTGTATGTATTTAGCGACTTTAGGCCAGGCATGGGCAAACTTGGCCCTCCAGCTGTTAAGGAAGTACGAGTCCCAGAATGCATTGCAGATAGCCACAGTCATGACTCAAAAAGGAAAATGCATTGTGGGACTTGTAGTTCCTTAACAGCTGGAGGGCCAAGTTTGCCCATGCCTGCTTTAGGCTGTCTAATTCTTCCTCGTTTGTGACCAATCACCACTGTAATTTGATCTCTTCAGCCATGTCAGCTCAGGAATCTCATTTGCCATGACAGAACTGCTAACAAAGAAATGTTTTTTTTTAAATGTTGTTGTGCTGTTGCGTATCTTTTAAAGCAGAGGGGAAGTTCTGAGTTAGTTCAGGTCCAGTTTAATTATCAGGTATTGGTCTAAAACTCCCAATAAAGAGAGGGCCTGTAAAATATCCGAATCAAATTTTTGGTCGCTTATAACTCTTGAATGACAAAGCTGGCAAATGGGTATCAATATTTTCTTGTTTTGGTCCAATGACACTTGGTGGGTTTCTCCTTTAATCAGAGTTGTCATTGGTGGAGCTGCTGTTTATCTACGGATACAGGTTACTGAAGCTCTCTGTATCAGACTGGCACATGTTCTCTTGTTTCCCAGTAGTAAACATATTACTTGAGCTTGGATTCCTTTGGCTACTTATAGAAAGATAAAATGCTGTAGGCACTTGTTGCATCTCTTCACTGGTAAGAAGTACAGTCTGTACATTCTGTAACCCCTCGGCCTACAACAGTTGAAGTGCACCGAAACTCCTAAACACAAAAGACCTAATTATTTGTTTTGGGCAAAGCAGATACATTGTGCGCTAAGTTTATTTTTGTTTTTATAATTGATCAGACAGAATATGGGGAATGTAATCATTTCAATTAGTTCAGGAAGTAAACCACAAATATCCACACTGGCACATGGACAGTAATAACCTACTTGTAAAACATGCAGAGATTTAAAGGGAATAATGGTGTTTGATGGGAAGATGAAAGGAAGTCTTTCTAGAATTGATGTTTCATGGGAATATAGAATAATGCTTTAACTCTCAATTACGTGAACTTTTTCATTACTGGGCTTAACAATGACTTCTAGGAGTACAGAATATTGTTATACATAAACCTCTGTAATAGATTCAATCTGGATTTAAAATCTAAATGTCACTTTATCATCCTGTGTTCAGGAGGTTCTCACTTTACATGTGTTTAAAGTACCCCTAAAAAGTGTGCGTGCGTATTAAAGTGAATGGGAACCAATTAAAAAAAAATAAAAATAAAAAAATAAATAAACCAGATACTTACCTAGGAAAGGGAAGGCTCTGGGTCCTATAGAGCCTTCCTGCTCCTCTCATGGCCCCCGCGTTCCAGCGCTTGCTCCCCGGTAGCAGTATTCAACCAATTTGGTCAAATATTGCTCTCTCCGCCACCAAAGGGAGGCTTCAGAAGTCTTTGGGAGCCAGAGTGTGCACGCACCAGCGAGCACCCTGTTGCACACTCGCGCATGCGCACTATAGAGCCACCTGTCTTAGGGTGCACTTGACTCCCAAAGCCCCCATCGGCAGGGGAGTCAAACAGAGGAGCTGCCGCCACAATGAGGGGACCAAGAGAGGTATCTGATTTATTTATTTTGTAACAATTCCCAATTTGTCCATAGTGGGCTAGATTACCTGAAGACCATCTCCCACCATTCATTTCAGGGTCCCTCCTGTCTCCCATCCCTTTACTATTCGACTGGCCCTTTCATTCAAAGAATGCGAAAGGAAGTGGCCGTGCGCAAGCGATTTGCAACTGTACTTGTGCTGGTTATGAACTTACTGTGCATGTGCAGTTTGCTACTCTTGCATGCACAGTTCAGAATTGCTCAGATGAACATCCATTAGGCGTGAAGGGTAGCTGCTTTTAAATGGGGGGCTGAAGAAACTGAGCAGTTGGAGGATGGTCAGGACGTACAAGCATACTTGCTTCCCACTATATTGTTTATTTTTAGGGCCCTTTCACACTGTGTGATAATTAGTTCTCACACACTGTACATTGTGTGCCACATGCATAATAACATAAAAGCACACAGACTGTCATGTTACCGTTCACAGTGCAGAAAACGCTCCCGTGCATGATGATTTAACCCCTGCGGGAACACTTTATCGCAGGATGCACACTATTTTCTGTTGGATTTACCGTGTTGGAGCTGCAGCTGTCATGCTAGTGTGAAAGAACCTTTAAACACTCTGCACACCAACAATTTGGCACCCATTATGTACCTTCCACGCATGCACATAGGGAGTGCCTCATCCAGGTTCCATTGGATGCCTCATGATTTGTATTTTTGCTATTAAGAGCAACTCTAATGCCAGGCTGAGAGCTGTGTAAACATATACTTATGATTCTTATATTTTATCCAGTGATCCTCTGGGACAAGACTCCGAGATATCCACGCCCCTTCCAGGAAATATTTCAATCCCTCCCCTATAAAAGAAAGGCCATGAGAATCTCTCCTCAGTTTGAAATATTTCCTGCGCGAGAAGGATGTTTTCTTTCCCTCGGGTGAACCAGGTCTGTGGTAAGTAGGGCCTGGGGAGCCTTGTAGGGGGCTGCCGAGACTGAGTTGGTCAGTCTGTCAGCATCAAGGTTTCTTACCTTGCCTCGTGTTTGCTCCCTTAAGAGGAGGGAGAAAGCGAGATGGCGTCCTCGATCCCTCTGGCCTGGTTGAAAGTGGCGGTGGGCTGTCTTGCACGCAGCTGGAGACAGCATCAGCGGAACAGAAGGTCCATCGGGTATGGTCTGGGGAAGTTTTATAGCCGCGCGCGCGGCTGCCTCTGACGTCACTTCCGGCGGAAACCAGGGCGGGGTTAGTATAAGGGAGGCGGTGGGACGCGCCGGCTTCCTCTCACTCTGGCTCTGGGAGCGAACAGGACAGTCGCAATGTCTGTGGCTCCGGGGGAGGAAGGTGCTGGTCCCTCTAAGGTATTTTTCTTGCGCTATAGTAAAATACTTAGAACTATCGGGGCAAAAATGTTTCCATTCTAATGGTGGGCTATTTGGATCATGTTTTGCAGGCAAAAGATGGATCCAAGCGAAAGTGCCCAGTATGCAATACAAGATTGCCAGCTGAATGGGAAAAGACACTCTGCAAACCCTGCTCTAAGAAGGTTTTAGCAGAGGATGGCCTCTCTGTCAAAGATACTATTAGAGCCTTTAGACAGGAAATGGCTGATACTATTAAACAGTTTAAATCTTCCTTGGCTGAAACTAAGAAACAATCTAAACCAGAAACCCCTGTGCCAGCAGTTTCTTCTACTTCAGAAGGGGAGGTGGGTTCAGATTCTCATAATAGTGCAGAAGAATTTAAGGAGACCCCTTCTAAATTTAAAGTAGAGGACACAGAGGGCCTGATTGATGCTATTATTGATACCTTACAGATTGATAAAGGGAATTCAGATTCGTTAACTCCTCATGATAAACTCTATGAAGGTTGGCAAGACAGTGAAGGCATTGTTTTTCCAGTTCATAAGTCTATTCGCCAGTCTATCCTGAAGGAGTGGACCGAACCTGATAAAAAACTTATTTTTTCTAAAGGAATGAAGAGAAGATTCCCGTTTAGTGAAGAGGAAGTTAATTTATGGGGTAAATGTCCTAAGCTGGATACGCCTTTTTCTCAGATGGTTAAAGAGGGAGAGTTGGCCTTTGAGGATTTAGGCTCTTTAAAAGATCCGTTAGATCGTAAGACGGATGCTTTTTCAAAACGTACATGGGAGGCTATTTCGGCTATTTTTAGGCCGACTATAGCTTCTACGTGTGTATCAAGAACCATGTTGTTGTGGTTGGATCAATTTAAAAATAAGATTCAGGAGGGGGCTTCTAAGGAAGAACTTCTGGAGGCCTTAGAACTACTTTTTAAAGGCACTAGTTACCTGGCAGATGCATCAGCAGAAGGCATTAAGTATACAGCGAGAGCAGCTGGGTTAGCAAATGTTACTAGAAGATCAGTTTGGCTTAAAACTTGGGAAGGAAGTATCACTTCTAAATCCAGGTTATGTTCAGTCCCGTTTACAGGTAATCTGTTATTTGGGCCTGAATTGGATGCTACTTTGGAAAGAACTTCTAGTAAAAAGAAGGTCTTTCCAAAGAAAAAGGTTACGCAGCCTACTAAACGTCCTTTCAATAGGCCACGTAATCAGCGTCAAGTACAGTCTAAAAGGAAAGGATGGTCCTTTAACAAAAATGGTAAGGGGAGTTTTCTTATCAAGCCCCAGGATAATAAGAAATCCCTATGACCATCAAGTGGGGGGTCGACTGAAGAACTTCAGCGAGGTGTGGAGAAATTCAGTCGCCAGCCCTTACATTTGCACAATTGTGAAAATGGGTTATCGAATAGAGTTCGATTCTGTTCCTCCCAACAGATTTATGATAGCAAGAAATCCGGTAGATGCGGCTATGTCGCAGGAATTGTCTCGAATTCTGAAAGTCATGATAGATCAGAATGTGATCATTCCAGTCGTTCGGTCGGAACAGGGAAGGGGGTTCTACTCTTCCGTGTTTCTGGTAAAGAAACCGTCGGGGAAATTCCGGTTGATTCTCAACTTAAAGAAATTAATTCCGTTGGTCAAGTACAAACGATTCAGGATGGAATCGATTTACTCTATCAGAAATCTGTTGGAAGCAGGGTCGTTCATGGTCAATTTGGATCTGCAGGATGCATATTGGCATGTTCCCATTCACCCATATTCACAGAGATACCTCAGGTTTGCCGTATCTCTAGAAGGCACTCTGTGTCACTTCCAATTCACTTGCCTTCCTTTCGGGATCAGTTCGGCACCTCGCATTTTTACAAAAATTATGGCGGATGCGTTAGTTCCTCTCCGGGAGCAAGCTATCCAGGTGATTTTTTATCTCGACGATATTTTGATTTTTGCCGATTCGGTGGAGCTTTTGAAGGCACATCTAGAAACTTCTTTGAGGTATCTGGCAGATCTGGGGTGGTTGGTAAATCGAGACAAATCTGTATTGATACCAACTTAAACGATAAAATTTTTAGGAATGATGATAGACACGTCAGTTCAAAAAATGTTTTTGCCACAGGAGAAGATAGACAAGGTTATGAACGAAATAACCTGTCTACAAAGGAACCCAAAAGTTTCCTTAAGAGTGATAATGAGAACTCTGGGACTTTTGTCTTCCACAGCTCCAGCAGTTCAGTGGGCTTTAGCACACCAAAGGAGGCTTCAGTCCTTTCTATTAAAGATCTGGGACAGATCTCAGCGGAACTTGGATCAAGAAGTGATGCTTCCCTTAGCAGTCATCCGGGATTTGGACTGGTGGCTGAACAAGGGAAATCTGTCCCAGGGGAATTTATGGGTATACCCCAGAGAAGTAACTATCACAACAGATGCCAGTGCTTGGGGGTGGGGTGCTCACGTGGAGCATCAGGCCTTTCAGGGACAGTGGAGTCAGGAAGAGAAGAAATTCTCGTCCAATCGGCGAGAATTGAGGGCTGTAAAGTTAGCTCACATTCAAGCACAAAACATTGTACAAAACAAACATGTTATGGTAAGATCAGACAATTCCACCACGGTGGCATACATAAACAAGCAAGGGGGCACGAGGTCGGAGTGGTTGCAAGAGGAGGCAGAGGAAATCTGTACTTGGGCCCAGGTGAATGTACTATCTCTGAAAGCTCTTCATCTGAAGGGGCTTCAGAATCTAGATGCGGACAAGTTAAGCAGGAATGCTGTTCTTCCGGGAGAATGGGCCCTGAACAGAGAGGTTTTTGCTCTGATTACAGATCTCTGGGGGGTTCCTTCAATCGATCTTTTTGCGACGAAGCAGAATGCTCTGCTGCCAGTTTTTTGCTCGATAAATCCAAGGGACGATCCTTGGGGGATAGATGCGCTGTCACAAGTATGGAACTTTCCTCTGGCGTTTGCTTTTCCTCCTCTGCCTCTCATTCCATTAGTCATCAAAAAATGGAAGGAAATTCAAGCTCCGTTAATTCTGATTGCGCCGGTTTGGCCAAAGAGGAGTTGGTTCCCAATTCTAAAAAAGTTAGCTGTGGAACCTCCTCTGAAGCTGCCGGACAGGAAAGATCTACTGTACCAAGGGAAGCTTTGGCATCCGGAGGTGGAAAAGTTAAAACTAGCAGCCTGGATCCTGAGGTAGTTTGGCTTAAGAGCAAGGGGCTTTCCAGTAGAGTTATTCAAACTTTATTGAAAAGTAGAAAGGATTCTACCAGAAGTATGTATATTAAGTATTGGAAAACTTTTTTTCATTGGTTAGATTCTTCCTCCTATGATTCTTTTTCTATTCCAGCACTATTGGATTTTCTGCAGGAAGGTTGGGAAAAAGGTTTATCGGTCAGCACATTAAAAGTGCAGGTATCATCCTTGGCTGCCATAACAGGTAAAAAATTAGCTACGGAGGATTTGGTGGTAAGATTTTTTTAAAGCTATTAGTAGACAGGTACCTATAAAAGCACCTAATGTGTCCCCGTGGGATTTACCGTCGGTGCTAAAAGGGTTATCTGGGGCTCCATTTGAACCATTGGACCAGGGTGATTTATTGCATGTCACAATTAAAACTGTGTTCCTCACTGCCATATCTACAGCTAGGAGGGTTAGTGAAATTCAGGCATTTTCTTGTAAACCTCCATATTTTCAGGACTTTGGAGACAGGGTAGTGTTGCAGACAGACCCAGGGTTTCTTCCAAAGGTGGTGTCCAAGTACCATAGATCTCAATCTATTGTTATTCCTTCCTTTAACGTTCAGGGGAGTAAAAAGAAAGATAAAGATCTGTACCTAGTAGATGTCAGAAGGTGTATTTTACACTATATCAAGATTACTTCAGAATTCAGGAGGTCTGATTCCTTGTTCGTGCTATTTGGGGGAAAAAATAAAGGTTGCACGGCATCCAAATCTACTATTTCTAGATGGATTAAGAAAGCTATTACTATGTCTTATTCTTTGTTGAACCTGGAACTCCCATTGTCCTTTACGGCACATTCAACTAGAGCAGTGGCATCATCCTGGGCACATAATTCTGGTGCTACCCCGGAGCAGATCTGCAAAGCCGCTACGTGGTCAAGTTTTAACACTTTTGTGAAACATTATAAGTTGGATGTGTTATCAGAACAACAGCAAGCCTTTGGTCGTAAGGTCCTGAAGGCTGCTACCCACCCTGAGGTTTGATTCTTGCTTATCATCTCGGAGTCTTGTCCCAGAGGATCACTGGATAAAACTATAGTTACTCACCGGGTAACGTTCTTTCTAGTGATCCTCTGGGACAAGAGTACCACCCGATTTGGGTATAGTAGATTCATTCTGTACTTTGTATGGAGTGGTTCATAGTATAAATAAGTGAAAGGAAGAGTTCTAGACAGTTATTATTTAAGACTGAGGAGAGATTCTCATGGCCTTTCTTTTATAGGGGAGGGATTGAAATATTTCCTGGAAGGGGCGTGGATATCTCGGAGTCTTGTCCCAGAGGATCACTAGAAAGAACGTTACCCGGTGAGTAACTATAGTTTTTTTATTTATTTTTTTCCCCTCGGCTGTCAGCCTTGTGAATTTTTTTTTTTTCTTGGACAACCAGCCAACCTGCCCACAAGACTAAAACCAATCGGTCCCTTCTGTGTCCGTTTCTTAAAGAGACTCTGAAGTCTCATTTTTTTTTTACCTGTTTTCGAAATATAATCCTGGTCTGCATGAATGCCCCAATAGATTTGCCGCATCCCCGTGGCAGATGGGTGATTTATTAGTTTAAACCTCTGGAGCTCGAAGGGCTTCTCTTCCTGGAAGAGGCAGAGCTTTCAGCTGTAGCTCTGCCTACTCCGCAGTCGATCTCTGCTGATCGCTGCCTCTCCCCGCCCCTCTGTCTTCCGTTCACTGAGAGGGGCGGGGAGGAGGTGGAGATTGATTGCGGAGAGGCTGAGCTACAGCTCAAAGCTCAGCCTCTCCACAATCTGCGACCAACAAAGTCGTGGAACTTTGCTGGTCGCTTGCACAGTAATAAATGACCCATCTGCCGCGGGGATGCGGCAAATCTATTGGGGCATGCATGCAGAACAGGATTATATGAAGAAAACTGGTAAAAAAAAAACGAAGATTCAGAGTCTCTTTAAATACTTGCCATGTATAGCTGTTCTTGTACATTAATGTTTCTCTGCCTGCTATATGCATGTTCGTGAGGCTATGTACTTATTCATCTATCTTGTACTTGAGCTATGTTTTTGTGCCAAAAGCAATTCTGGGCATGACCCAGTCATGCTTGGCGAAATAAAGTATTCTGTATTCATCTGTGACTAGAAGAGACCAGTTGCAGATTGATTATGGCACTGGTAAGGTACCGTAAGTGAGAAGTGGCAGCAGTGTGTTGCAACTGGAGAAAGCACGACCGGACTTTTGGAAGTAGTTTTTATTTACCACCTGCATGCTTTTCTTTTACAACAGGGCTGTGTTACAGCTGTGCTTATATATTGTCACTTTTGAAGTCACAATAGCATCATTATCTTTCTCTACAATATTCTAAGCATTCTAGAAAAGCAGGGTTAGGCATAAAATAGTTACAGTATGTGCTAAAATAATTCATTTACAGCTAAAGTAACGTGTAAATCAGTAATCATTGCGAATACTTGTTAAATGCTTTTTTATTTTAAGCAATTCATATGTAATTGTTGCTGTTTTTTATTTTTATGCTGTAGCCTTTGGGAGCCAGCGACTATCTGGAAATCTGTAAGAAATTTGACACTGTATTTATCAGAAGAATTCCACATCTAACTATGAGCAAGCGCTCTCAAGCTCGTCGCTTAATAACGCTTATTGATGCCTTCTATGATCACAAGGTATTGTCATCTTTTGTTAGATTGTAGGAAATGCTAAAATTGTATTCTTTCATAGGTACCCATCCCCCTCCCATTTTCTGTACATGTCATTTTAAGCTACAGTGATGGTGTTAAGGGTGCTCAACCAACCTTCTGTTCTTTGGGTGTGGCTCAGAAACGGGGGGGGGGGGGGTTGTTGGTACTACAGTTAATTGGGCTGTTGCTAGGAGTGTGTCCAGTAACGTTGAGGACCCTGTAGTTGAGGGAGGGGTTGGGGTCCCTTCATTGTGTTGGGTATAGAGTAGAAAAGAAATGTGGCCCTGCTAACTGAATTCAGTACTTGTGTTTTATCCCATCTAATAATTTTGACTGCCTATGGTTTAAATATTTACTCAGTCAATGTTAATGTGACAGCGCTCCTCTTCACATCTAAAAATTAAACACAAATAAACAACCGCACATAGTGCATTACTGTAATCTCAGACTTGAAAAGTCCCCCAAACGTGCATGCGTGATATAGAAGTGCTTCACTCGTGATCTATATTAACCCCTCCACACCAGCAGCTCACCAGATGGACACCACCTCACATTCCAGGTGGGTCTAGCGCTTAGCCTTAGAGCGGCCAACTCCAATCACAGTTTCCACACTGCCTTTGTTCACAATCGGATGACTCCGCTTTTAATATACAGTTCCACAAGTAAAAAATGATATAAAAACATACATAGCGTAATACAGTTTTGCTGAAAAAATATGGCCTGCGCAGTTTCAGCGCACTCACGTAAGTATGAGGATATAAGGCATCTCGGGCATCACAGCCCAACAGTATATCTCCTCTGCTTGCGGTACCGGCGTCCCGATCCTCCGCTCCGCGTGGCAGCCTTTTCCCTCACCGTGCGCGTCTCTCCTAATGCCCAGTGACGTCAGCGCTCCTGGTCACGCCCTACGCGTTTCGTCCAATGGACTCATCAGGGGCTGATGTCACTAGGGCGCCGACGTCTCTTATACACTGGGCTAGCCCTAATGCGGACATCATAGCTACCGCTTTCCTGAATGCACAATTAGTTGTCGCCTGGAACGCACTCATCTTCGCGTTCCCTAATTTCCGCATTCCTAGGCTGCTGCTTCATCAGTTGCCGTCTGGAACGCAATTGTCCTAGCTCTTCCTGATGACTGAAGGGGTTTCTAGTCAATTTTAGTGCCATCTTGTGGCAGAAAGGCTAACTTTCTTATAAGATTCAATATTTAGCTAAACCTTTCCTTGAATTTAGGCATGCCTAAGCATTACATTATGGAATAGGTAAAAAAGAGGATATGTAAAAACTATATAAAAAATCATAAAAATTTTATGAACATACAAAATTAAAAACTGAAGACCTTAAAAATTTATTTCTGTCCATCTGTGAACGATTTATTTATTGAGGCAGCTCCTCCCTCCTTCATTCTAAGCCCATACATTTTCCACTCCCTTTAAGGGGACTTTTGAAAGTGACTTTGGTGTCCCAACCTCTTTGACACCAAGAACCTCCAGTACTCCTATTGGGATGACTGAACTACTAATAGAGTATTTTATTTTTATTTTGTCCCTGGGGTCACTATTCCCTAGTTCCGATGGGATAGTTAATATATACTTTAGTGCAAGCAGTGGTTAAATATTCTTGGGCTGCAATACCTTGCCAGACCTCTGGGTCAGCGTGCTCACAAATATTAGCCGTTATTTGGACAAAATGGTTGTCACCTCCTCTGTTTACATGCTGGGGTGCCTAAATAGCCCCCCGCCTACAGAGGGAGAATGCTGTGTGTCTCCATCCACCTGTATTCTGTGCCCCTATTTGGCCTCTATACCCACTCCCCTTAACTTTGTGTAGTGTTACTTGTACTATATTGGTGACCCCCACCATTAGTCTGTAAAGGAGCCACAGGATTCTCAGTGAACAGTGATCATACATAATTTGTGATAAAGCAATTTAAATCAAACTCTACATTGAGTCCCCCCGGGGAAAGTGATCCCATATTAAATATCCACCTCCCCTCCGCCTGGGAGATGTCCCGTACTACACTTAAATATTTACTCCCCTTTGCACGATGCTCCGCGGTGGTATGCTGTACCATTCCTAAGTTAGGGGGTGTTTAACAAGGGGTGTCCACTGCTCCTGGCTACAGAGAGAACTATGAAAATTTGCAGGAGGGAGAGAGCTCAGGAACAGCCAGCTGCTTGTTTGTATACAATGCAGTAGCTCTAGCTACTCTGGGAGTACTGGAAGAAGGGAGGAGGGCGGGATGACTAGCCTGATCAGGCCTGTGAAATGGTAAAAAAAAGAGCCAGAGAAACTACATGGTCGAGGGCAGCTGTTACTTCTAGGATCTTACTCCCTCCCTCAACTCCTGCTGGATTATGCTCTCTGCAGCCAGACACAATGGACAACCCTCGTTCAGCCCCCTTTAACTCAGCAATGGTGCATTGCACTGACATGTGACATAGTGCAAATGACAGCCAAGCTATGTCGATTTCCAAATATCTTTCAAAGGGTGTATTTAAAATCAGTAGATGGGATAATTCAGGAGTACCCTGAAATCAAATGGCAAGATATTTTGACTCTTTATGCTTGTGTAGTATTAACATACATTTATGTAAATATACTGCCGTTGAAATCTTTGCTGTCAAATCTGATTTTTCTGTACTTCAGTTTGTTTGAAAAATGCTTTTCCTTGACCCTTAGTTGTGGCCACGTCCATGCATTTTTATGTATTTATTTTTAAAGGGAAACCAAACAGATTTGATTTCTTTTGCTCTAAATCAGTGCAGTCTAACTTTGTGGACATGCTCCTGGGAGTCTTAATCTGGGGCAGGTGGAGCAGCAACATCCTGGCTTTGGGGGGGGGGGGGGGGGTGGAGAGAAAGAGGTTGGTATGGCAGATGTAGTGAGAGGAAGTGGATTGACACAGCAGACTGGCCACATCAATTGCTCTTGCTGCCATTTGAACAGCCCTGGTCTAGGTTCTATGAATAGCTTTGCAGTATTCTGCTAGAGCTACCAAGTATTGAAGATAAATAGTTTGGCTTAGCACTGTCATTTTGCCTGCAAACGTTTAGAGAATTATTGGTTACTTTACTGTGACAGGCAACTAGTGCTGGAATTGGACATTGGGAGGATCCAAAAAAAATTTGGTTAATGAAAGAAATCAATGCGGACTAAAATTGCGTTGCAAAAAGTGTATTCCAAACTTCTAATTACACACAAATAATCCCATATTGCACTATCCCTATTAAAAAGACACGGAGTATGCAGCCACAAAGGTTTCCCAAACAACTGCCTGTCCTTTGAGGTAACTCCCAATAGCTTCTCTGGGCAACCCGGGTTGCTTAAAACAACAGTTATATATTCTTGCTGGCCAGCAGACTCGCGTGTTCATCGGGTGCTTTAAAATGAATCCTGGATTCCACCGTCCTCTCCATGTGCACTTGGATTACTAGATTCCACTGCAGTCTGTTATGGCGTACAGCTTTAGTTAGCCTTGCGGATAGAAGAGCGCTGCTCGACCGCCTCTATTGTGTAGCAACGACCGCGGGTGTCCCCGCGTGATGTAGGGCCTTGCAGAGCCAGAGCATGTGATAGTCGCTCCGGCCGCAAGCTCAAACCGCCGCGCTCACCAACACGGCTCCTGCACGCTATCTCCAGGGACTGGGGCCTTCCAGGAAAAAAATAGGTCAACGTGTTTCACCACTTTCAAGTGATTTCTTCAGGACCTCAGCACCGGCCCCATCTAGTGGAGCCTTTTATACTTGCAACCTGACTTCATTTAGATAAATGGCACATATAGTATGTGAATTTCTGTGCTTGATTGCCATCATGTGGCCTTTTTTCCTATTACACGCTTCAAATAATCTCACTTTTGCCAATTCATCAATACAAAATCATGCAATACAGCCTTCATACTTCTTTGCTACCAGTGCATGTTCAATAATACTATTTCGCATAGCCGGAGTGGAGGGGACTCGGGGACACACAAACAGCAAAACAAGGCACGGATAGAGATATAGCCAATATAGTTGGTGAGACACCCCATGTGACGGCGAGAAGTAGTAGTAGTCTGGGAGACCTGCTGGTAAGGAGTGAATTTCGAAAGCAGCCTTCATCAATTTTGAGAAGAAAGGGCATGTTCAAGTGTCAAAATTGCAAACATTGTGGCCATGTTTTGGAAGGTGATACGCTTCATGACAGTGAAAACAAAACTTAGTTCAAGATTAAAGGAGTTATCAGGCAAACAGAAAGCAAATTAAATGGCCTACCTGCGGCTGTTCACCACTATAACCTGAGCAGGATCGCATTTTTTTTTTTTTTCAGTCAACACCCTTCCCCTGCTTCTCAATTCGGGCCATTAGAATTGTATGCCCAGAAGTTATTTAGCCTTTTCATTATGCCAACTTCCCCTTTCCTTTATGTGGAACGCAGGGGGAAGTTGGCCGCAATGCGTGCTTCCGTTCTTTCAGTCACAGCTGCGCACGCATAATTGTATTAATTGTATTGCCATTTATCTTATAGTAAATTTTACTTCAAATTATTAATTGCCAAACTTAAAGTAATCAAATATCTCAGCCTCCGCCTGCCTGCGCCTCTCATCCACAGATATCTGTGCTGGGAGCGCACACCAGGCTAGGCGGAGGCTGAAGGGAGGGGGAGTGTTTAGTGGGCGGCAGCTAAAGCGGAGGGTTTGGCTTGCGAGTGACAAAGCAAGTCAAACCCTCCGGCGGCTCCAGTATGGGTGCGCAGCCGTACGAGAACGTACGGCTGCACACATTAGGATCTCACTGCGCTAGCATCCCGCAGCTAGGGAAATAGTTCTACGCCTGCGTTACTAAAGAGGTTCCGGGTTGTTGGGGAGCCCGACCTCAAGGTCGGGTCCCCGACCGGAGCAGATTACGGAAAATTGATACATTTGACAAGGGTACAGAGGACGCGATCGAGCAGTAAAAAAAGTTAGTTGCATGCAGGAATGCGTGTTTTACATAAGTAACTTTGCCTGATGACTCCTTTTTAAAGTTCATATTACATGTGCCACACAAATGGGCATATACAAATTACTATGCCCTTGTAATAAAATATACATAGGCAAAACTGGAAGGGATTTGAGCACTCGTATAGGGGAGCACATCAGCAATATTAATACCAAAAATGAAAAAAGTGTCGTTGCCCAGCACTTCAAGGAATTCCAAATTAGCGATAGGAGTTTGAAATTTCGGAGGATATATAAATTGAATATTAGTCCTAGGCGTGGAGACTTTGATAAACTACTTCTACAGAAGGAATGTTTGTGGCTCTATAAATGTAAATCTTTGACCCCCAAAGGAATGAATGTGGATCTAAATCTGGGTGTGTTTCTCTAGAGTTCTCGACTCCCAACCTATAGAAGTGTATTTTATCCAATATCCTAATCCTTCTATTGGCATTGGGAAATTATGCCATTGGGAAAGTAAGCCTGCACTTTAAGGCTGGTTTCACAGTGGGACGTTACAGGCGCACGTTAGAGCAGCCTGTAACGCACCCCACCACACAGCAATGAAAAATCAATGAGCTGTTCACAGTGCCCACGTTGCGTTACTCAGTAACGCTGCACCATAACCGAACGTACTGCATGCAGTACTTTATAAGCGGCAGAGCCGCGTTAGACTGCTTGCACATGCGCTGTAATGTTGGGGAGGAGCGGAGAGCGGCCAAGCACATGGCTAATTAATATTCACTGCACTCAGTGACGTGCAGTGTTTACTTCCTGGAGCGGCCGCTCTGTGCGGTGATTGGCCGGGCGGGACCACGTGATGCCGCATGCGTCCAAGAGTGCGCATCACGGCGTCACGGACGCCAGAGTGAGCTGCACAACGCGGCTCACTCTGACGTCCACATTAGAGAGCACCAGGCGTTGCGTTTGGGGCACGTTATGCGACCATAACGTCCCCTAAAACGCAACATCCTGGTGTGAAACCAGCCTAAAGGGTGTTGGTGGAGGAATGCAATTGTGAAGTACCTGTAGCTCTGAAGTCTTGGTGTGGGGAAATTATGCCTTGTTGGCTAATCTCCCTTTAATCTTACGCGGGGGTGCTGTATTTTGCTGTTTGTGGGTCCCTTCCGCTCCAGCTATGAGAAATGGTATTATTGAACATGCACTGGTAGCAAAGTATGGAGGCTTTATTGCATGATTTTGTATTGATGAATTGTAAAAAGTGGGATTATTTTTGAAGCGTGTAATAGGAAAAAAGGCCACATGATGGCGATAAAGCACAGAAATTCACATAATATATGTGCCATTTATCTAAATGAAGTCAGGTTGCAAGTATAAAAGGCTCCACTAGATGGGGCCGGTGCTGAGGTCCTGAAGAAATCACTTGAAAGTTGTGAAACGCGTTGACCTATTTTGGTCCTGGAAGACCCCCGTCCCTGGAGAGAGCGTGCAGGAGCAGTGTTGGTGAGCGTGGCGGTTTGAGCTGGCGGCCGGAGCGGATGAGAGACTATCACATGCGCTGGCTCTGCAAGGCCCTACATCATGCGGGGACGCCCGTAGTCGTTGCTACACAATAGAGGCGGTCGAGCAGCGCTCTCCTTTCCGCAAGGCTAACTAAAGCTGTACGCCATAACGGACTGCAGTGGAATCCAGTAATCCAAGTGCACATGGAGATGACGGTGGAATCCAGGATTTCTTTTAAAGCACCTTATGAACACATGAGCTTGCTGGCCAGCAAGAATATATAACTGTTGTTTTAAGCAACCCGGGTTGCCCAGTCATTGTTAATCCATTCTAGGAAGCTATTGGGAGTTACCCCAAAGGACTGGCAGTTGTTTGGGAAACCTTTGTGGCTGGATACTCAGTGTCTTTTTAATAGGGATAGTGCAATATGGGATTAATTGTGTGTAATTAGATGTTTGGAAAAAAAAAAGTCTATTCCAAATAACCCTCCAAGACAGGTGCTACATATGAGATCTGGGCCCGCCCCCAACAGGAAACACAAAGAACTAGCTCTCTATAAATTCCACCTCTACCTGCCAGTTCTTTGTGTTTCCTGTTCCGGGGAACACCTAGCTCTCTGGCTAGGAAAGGTGGTCAGCAGCCAGGCAGTGCTGAGGCCATCGAGAACTAGTGTGGGGTAGCCCTGGCCTGGTGGGTTTGGGGGGTTTACCTTTTATCCACCGGGTGGTGGATTCCCTTGGGAGAACGGGCAGGTGCAGCGGTGACCAGGGGAGCGGCATTGGAGGCAGCTGAGGCGGAGGCCATACGCCCGTCGGAGGAGGCTGACACCAAGCGGAGGCGTAATGGTGGCCTCTGGAGGAAGCGGTATGCGCTGTAGCGTGTCCGGGCGGAGGCGAGGGCAAGAGCGCTGCTGATGCGGACTTCCGCCCTTACGGTGACGTCACATCCGGTGACGTCACTTCTTGTTCCGGGTCGGGCGCCTGCTTAGAAGCCGCGGCGTCCATCCACACATGCGGCTGTGATGTTGGAGGAGATGGACGCAAAACAGAAGATGGCAGATCAGGTAAGTGGGGAGGCAATGTCTGAGGACAGTCGCCCGTCTGATCTGCGAGGTCTGTTATGTTTGGCACCTGTTATTTTGCAGTACATGCCGCAGTCTGAGATTGAGGTCTGCATATATGTATTGATTATTTTGCATGGGTGCCGCAGTCTGGTCATGAGGTCTGCTTTTATGATTATACATATTGATATCTTTTTTTAAACGGCAGCTAATCATTTGATGTCTGCGTTTATTAGTATTGGTGTGGCATATAGCCTTAGTCAGTATTTTACATGTTTGCCTATGTGGTATCCTTATATTAAACGGATTAATATTTTTAATAAACAGTAGTCTGTGTTTGAGTAGGAATGCTGATGCAGGTTTCTATAGTCTTATGTTTATCACATATGGCAGACCACGATATGTTTTAAGTTGCCTATCTACTGATTCATGTGTGAAATTGCATTAAGAATTATGCATAAAATTAAGCTGATTGCTTTATTTGTATGTTTTTTTTTAGGATGCTATGGAGTCTGATAGCTCAGATAGGCCCAGGAGTTTCATATTATGTAACAAACCATTACAACTTCACTGGCCAAAAGCATCTTGTCAGAAGTGCAAATCAAGCATTATTAATGAAGATAATAGTCTCATGCAAAGACTTTGTTTACCATGCGTCAAGAGATGGTCGAGACTTTTAAAGCATTTAGAGAGAGTTTACCGACCACATCAACGCAGGGGGGTCATCCAGCCCAGACTGTTAAACCTAAGAAAGCTTTAAAGAGGAAGCGACACCCATGCTAACTTAAAAATAAAAAACACATATTTAAGTAGATAAATACTAGTTCAACTTATATATCAGATGTATTGCACTGTCCACGTTAGGATTCCTGAGAATTTTATAAATGAGAAGCAGAAAATCCTATTCCAGGCAGTGGCCATTTTCCCCAGCTGAAGCTGACATCATATCCTCCCTGACTCTTGTTTTCCCCCCTCCCTTCTCTTGCTCATTGTATATTCATTACCTGCCCTCCTCCCAGAGTCTTCAGACACTCCCACTGAGGTGTATACTAGGAAGTGCACTGTCTTATGTCATCATTGTGCGACTCAGTACAGCTGTGTTTACATCACAAAAGCAGGGAGATTTCAGAGCACAGCTCAGCTGTCCCTTCAGGAAGTGTGTATGCTCTCTACTCCTGGAAACAATGCTAATGAAAGAATGGTAATCTTGATTGCGTTTTGAGAACAGAACTAAGAAATCTTATTGAATCTTTGTTCACGCCACACATGGTACAAGCTCAGTGGTATTGTACATTGTTTTCGTGATTAACCCATCAAAGGGGAGACCTCCTCCTCCAACATTACTGCGCATGTGCAAACAGTCTAACATGGCTTAGTGTGTGAGAGAGAGTGGAGAGTGTGAGAGTGTGTGTGAGTGAGAGCGAGTGAGTGGGAGTGTGTCAGTGCTTCTCCCTCCCCTCTCCATAGCACAGCACACACCCCTGCTTCTCCATCCCCTCTCCATAGCACAGCACGCACTCCTGCTTCTCCCTCCCCTCTCCATAGCACAGCACGCGCTGCTGCTTCTCCCTCCCCTCTCCATAGCACAGCACACACTCCTGCTTCTCCCTCCCCTCTCCATAGCACAGCACGCGCTGCGGCTTCTCCCTCCCCTCTTCATAGCACAGCACCCACTGCTGCTTCTCCCTCCCCTCTCCATAGCACAGCACACGCTGCGGGTTCTCCCTCCCCTCTCCACAGCACAGCACGCACTCCTGCTTCTCCCTCCCCTCTCCATAGCACAGCACGCGCTGCGGCTTCTCCCTCCCCTCTCCACAGCACTCGCTGCGGCTTCTCCCTCCCCTCCCCTCTCCACAGCACAGCACGTACTCCTGCTTCTCCCTCCCCTCTCCACAGCACGCACTCCGGCTTCTCCCTCCCCTCTCCATAGCACAGCACGCACTCCTGCTTCTCCCTCCCCTCTCCATAGCACAGCACGCGCTGCAGGCTTCTCCCTCCCCTCTCCATAGCACAGCACGCGCTGCGGCTTCTCCCTCCCCTCTCCACAGCACTCGCTGCGGCTTCTCCCTCCCCTCTCCATAGCACAGCACGCGCTGCGGCTTCTCCCTCCCCTCTCCATAGCACAGCACGCGCTGCGGCTTCTCCCTCCCCTCTCCATAGCACAGCACGCGCTGCTGCTTCTCCCTCCCCTCTCCATAGCACAGCACGCGCTGCGGCTTCTCCCTCCCCTCTCCATAGCACAGCACACACTGCGGCTTCTCCCTCCCCTCTCCATAGCACAGCACGCCCTGCTGCTTCTCCCTCCCCTCTCCATAGCACAGCACAGCACGCACTCCTGCTTCTCCCTCCCCTCTCCATAGCACAGCACGCGCTGCTGCTTCTCCCTCCCCTCTCCATAGCACAGCACGCACTCCTGCTTCTCCATCCCCTCTCCATAGCACAGCACGCACTCCTGCTTCTCCATCCCCTCTCCATAGCACAGCACGCACTGCTGCTTCTCCCTCCCCATAGCACAGCACACACTCCTGCTTCTCCCTCCTCTCTCCATAGCACAGCACGCGCTGCTGCTTCTCCCTCTCCATAGCACAGCACACACTCCTGCTTCTCCCTCCCCTCTCCATAGCACAGTACGCGCTGCTGCTTCTCCCTCTCCATAGCACAGCACGCACTCCTGCTTCTCCCTCCCCTCTCCACAGCACACATTGCGGCTTCTCCCTCCCCTCTCCATAGCACAGCACACACTCCTGCTTCTCCCTCCCCTCTCCATAGCACAGCACGCTCTGCTGCTTCTCCCTCCCCATAGCAAAGCACACACTCCTGCTTCTCCCTCCCCTCTCCATAGCACAGCACGCACTCCTGCTTCTCCCTCCCCTCTCCACAGCACAGCACGCACTCCGGCTTCTCCCTTTCCCATAGCATAGCACGCGCTGCGACTTCTCCCTCCCCTCTCCATAGCACAGCATGCCCTGCTGCTTTTCCCTCCCCTCTCCATAGCACAGCACGCACTCCTGCTTCTCCCTCCCCTCTCCATAGCACAGCACGCACTCCTGCTTCTCCCTCCCCTCTCCATAGCACAGCACGCGCTGCTGCTTCTCCCTCCCCTCTCCATAGCACAGCAGCACTCCTGCTTCTCCATCCCCTCTCCACAGCACAGCACGCACTCCAGCTTCTCCCTCCCCATAGCACAGCACGCGCTGCGGCTTCTCCCTCCCCTCTCCATAGCACAGCACGCCCTGCTGCTTTTCCCTCCCCTCTCCATAGCACAGCACGCACTCCTGCTTCTCCCTCCCCTCTCCATAGCACAGCACGCCCTGCTGCTTTTCCCTCCCCTCTCCATAGCACAGCACGCACTCCTGCTTCTCCCTCCCCTCTCCATAGCACAGCATGCGCTCCTGCTTCTCCCTCCCCTCTCCATAGCACAGCACGCGAGGTATAGTGTAGTTAGGTGTGGTGCCTTCAGTATAGTTAGCCAGGTATAGTGTAGTTAGGTGCAGGGGCCTTCAGTATACACACACACACACAGAACATTTATATTGCGCTTTTCTCCTGGCGGACTCAAAGCGCCAGAGCTGCAGCCATTCGGACGCGCTCTATAGGCAGTAGCAGTGTTAGGGAGACTTGCCTAAGGTCTCCTACTGAATAGGTGCTGGCTTACTGAACAGGCAGAGCCGAGATTCGAACCCAGGTCTCCTGTGTCAGAGGCAGAGCCCTTAACCATTACACCTTCCAGCCACCATCAGTATAGTTAGCCAGGTATAGTGTAGTTAGGTGTGGGTGCCTTCAGTATAGTTAGCCAGGTATAGTGTAGTTAGGTGCAGGGACCTTCAGTATAGTTACCCAGGTATAGTGTAGTTAGGTGCAGGGACCTTCAGTATAGTTAGCCAGGTATAGTGTAGTTAGGTGTGGGTGCCTTCAGTATAGTTAGCCAGGTATGGAGCAGTTAGGTGTGGTGCCTTCAGTATAGTTAGCCAGGTATAGTGTAGTTCGGTGCAGGCACCTTCAGTATAGTTAGCCAGGTATAGTGTAGTTATATACTTAGCCAGGTATAGTGTAGTTATATACTTAGCCAGGTATAGTGTAGTTAGGTGCAGGAACCTTCAGTATAGTTAGCCAGGTATAGTGTAGTTAGGTGTGGTGCCTTCAGTATAGTTAGCCAGGTATAGTGTAGTTAGGTGCAGGGACCTTCAGTATACACACAGAACATTTATATCGCGCTTTTCTCCTGGCGGACTCAAAGCGCCAGAGCTGCAGCCACTAGGACGCGCTCTATAGGCAGTAGCAGTGTTAGGGAGACTTGCCTAAGGTCTCCTACTGAATAGGTGCTGGCTTACTGAACAGGCAGAGCCGAGATTCGAACCCAGGTCTCCTGTGTCAGAGGCAGAGCCCTTAACCATCCAGCCACCATCAGTATAGTTAGCCAGGTATAGTGTAGTTAGGTGTAGGTGCCTTCTGTATAGTTAGCCAGGTATAGTGTAGTTAGGTGCAGGGACCTTCAGTATAGTTACCCAGGTATAGTGTAGTTAGGTGCAGGAACCTTCAGTATACTTAGCCAGGTATAGTGTAGTTAGGTGCAGGGACCTTCAGTATAGTTAGCCAGGTATAGTGTAGTTATATACCTAGCCAGGTATAGTGTAGTTAGGTGCAGGAACCTTCAGTATAGTTAGCCAGGTATAGTGTAGTTAGGTGTGGTGCCTTCAGTATAGTTAGCCAGGTATAGTGTAGTTAGGTGCAGGGACCTTCAGTATAGTTAGCCAGGTATAGTGTAGTTAGGTGCAGGAACCTTCAGTATACTTAGCCAGGTGTAGTGTAGTTAGGTGCAGGAACCTTCAGTATAGTTAGCCAGGTATAGTGTAGTTAGGTGCAGGAACCTTCAGTGTAGTTAGCCAGGTATAGTGTAGTTAGGTGCATGGGCCTTCAGTATAGTTAGCCAGGTATAGTGTAGTTAGGTGCAGGGACCTTCAGTATAGTTAGCCAGGTATAGTGTAGTTAGGTGCAGGAACCTTCAGTATAGTTAGCCAGGTATAGTGTAGTTAGGTGTGGTGCCTTCAGTATAGTTAGCCAGGTATAGTGTAGGTAGATTCTGAAAAATGTTACATGACGCGATCTACCAAATAGGCGGTCGCGATCTACCGGTAGATCGCGATCAACCTATTGGGCACCCCTGGTGTAGCCAGTAGGAGGCCGCAGCATAGGTAGCCAGGGATAGGTGTAGCCAGTAGTAGGTGGCCGCAGCATAGGTAGCTAGAGATAGGTGTAGCCAGTAGTAGGTGGCCACAGCATAGGTAGACAGGGATAGGTGTAGCTAGTAATAGGTGGCCGCAGCATAGGTAGCCAGGGATAGGTGTAGCCAGTAGTATGTGGCCACAGCATAGGTAGACAGGGATAGGTGTAGCTAGTAGGAGGAGGCCGCAGACATAGGTCGCCAGTATTAGATGGCCGCAGCATAGGTAGACAGGGATACCCAACCCTACCTCTGGCTGCACATCATTACCTACATTTGCTGTATAACAAACATTGAACAGTTGTTGCATGAAACCAAAGGTATATGCTTTCAAAGTCAGTGTCCAATTTTAAAAAGTTAATTATTGGTCATTGACGACATAGTTTTCCTGTTTTTACAGGTTGTGTAAGAAATAAAATGTATTAAAAAATATTTCAGCACAAAAGTTTTTTTACATTAAGTACAAAGTAAAAAAAAAAAATTACAAAACATTTATATTTTCATGGGAACAAAGGAGACATTCAACTACAACATGCGTCGTCCACAGGCTTTTATTTTTCTTCTCCCTCCACCTCTGGTGTCCATGGTCTCTCCCCTCCAACAGTGGCAGCATCCAAGGGGGTCACACCTTTAGGCACAGGATAGAGGGGGTGAGTGTTAGGCAAATAGGTAGGTTCTCCCAGTATAGGTATAGCCAGGTAGTTACCCCCAGTATAAGTGTTAGCCAGGTAGTTACCCCCAGTATAGGTATAGCCAGTAGATTCCCCCCAGTATAGGTACAGCCAGTAAATTCCCCCAGTATAGGTACAGCCAGTAGATTCCCCCAGTATAGGTATAGCCAGTAGGTCCCCCATTATAAGTATAGCCCCCAGTATGAGTGTAGCCAGGTAGTTTCCCCCAGTATAAGTGTTGCCAAGTAGGATTTTCCCAGTATAGGCAGGTAGGTCCCCCCAGTATGAGTGTAGGCAGGTAGGATCCCCCCAGTATAGGTGTAGGCAGGTAGGATCCCCCCAGTATAGGTGTAGGCAGGTAGGATTCCCCAGTATAAGTATAGGCAGGTAGGATTCCCCAGTATAAGTATAGGCAGGTAGGATTCCCAGTATAAGTATAGGCAGGTAAGATTCCCCAGTATAGTATAGGCAGGTAAGATTCCCCAGTATAAGTATAGGCAGTAAGATTCCCCAGTATAAGTATAGGCAGGTAAGATTCCCCAGTATAAGTATAGGCAGGTAAGATTCCCCAGTATAAGTATAGGCAGGTAAGATTCCCCAGTATAAGTATAGGCAGGTAAGATTCCCCAGTATAAGTATAGGCAGGTAAGATTCCCCAGTATAAGTATAGGCAGGTAAGATTCCCCAGTATAAGTATAGGCAGGTAAGATTCCCCAGTATAAGTATAGGCAGGTAAGATTCCCCAGTATAAGTATAGGCAGGTAAGATTCCCCAGTATAAGTATAGGCAGGTAAGATTCCCCATATAGGCAGGTAAGATTCCCCAGTATAAGTATAGGCAGGTAAGATTCCCCAGTATAAGTATAGGCAGGTAAGATTCCCCAGTATAAGTATAGGCAGGTAAGATTCCCCAGTATAAGTATAGGCAGGTAAGATTCCCCAGTATAAGTATAGGCAGGTAAGATTCCCCAGTATAAGTATAGGCAGGTAAGATTCCCCAGTATAAGTATAGGCAGGTAAGATTCCCCAGTATAAGTATAGGCAGGTAAGATTCCCCAGTATAAGTATAGGCAGGTAAGATTCCCCAGTATAAGTATAGGCAGGTAAGATTCCCCAGTATAAGTATAGGCAGGTAAGATTCCCCAGTATAAGTATAGGCAGGTAAGATTCCCCAGTATAAGTATAGGCAGGTAAGATTCCCCAGTATAAGTATAGGCAGGTAAGATTCCCCAGTATAAGTATAGGCAGGTAAGATTCCCCAGTATAAGTATAGGCAGGTAAGATTCCCCAGTATAAGTATAGGCAGGTAAGATTCCCCAGTATAAGTATAGGCGAGTGAGAGAGAGCGAGCGAGTGTGAGAGAGAGCGAGCGAGTGTGAGAGAGAGCGAGCGAGTGTAGAGATCCAGTGAGAGAGAGCGAGCGAGTGTGAGAGAGAGCGAGCGAGTGTGAGAGAGAGCGAGCGAGTGTGAGAGAGAGCGAGCGAGTGTGAGAGAGAGCGAGCGAGTGTGAGAGAGAGCGAGCGAGTGTGAGAGAGAGCGAGCGAGTGTGAGAGAGAGCGAGCGAGTGTGAGAGAGAGCGAGCGAGTGTGAGAGAGAGCGAGCGAGTGTGAGAGAGAGCGAGCGAGTGTGAGAGAGAGCGAGCGAGTGTGAGAGAGAGCGAGCGAGTGTGAGAGAGAGCGAGGCGAGTGTGAGAGAGAGAGAGCGCGAGTGTGAGAGAGAGAGAGCGCGAGTGTGAGAGAGAGCGAGCGAGTGTGAGAGAGAGAGAGAGAGCGAGTGTGAGAGAGAGAGAGAGAGCGAGTGTGAGAGAGAGAGAGAGCGAGTGTGAGAGAGAGAGAGAGAGCGAGTGTGAGAGAGAGAGCGAGTGTGAGAGAGAGAGAGAGAGCGAGTGTGAGAGAGAGAGAGAGAGCGAGTGTGAGAGAGAGAGAGAGAGCGAGTGTGAGAGAGAGAGAGAGAGCGAGTGTGAGAGAGAGAGAGAGAGCGAGTGTGAGAGAGAGAGAGAGAGCGAGTGTGAGAGAGAGAGAGAGAGCGAGTGTGAGAGAGAGAGAGAGCGAGTGTGAGAGAGAGAGAGCGAGTGTGAGAGAGAGAGAGAGAGAGCGAGTGTGAGAGAGAGAGAGAGCGAGTGTGAGAGAGAGAGCGAGTGTGAGAGAGAGAGAGAGCGAGCGTGAGAGAGAGAGAGAGCGAGCGTGAGAGAGAGAGAGAGCGAGCGTGAGAGAGAGAGAGCGAGCGTGAGAGAGAGAGAGAGCGAGCGTGAGAGAGAGAGAGAGCGAGCGTGAGAGAGAGAGAGAGCGAGCGTAGAGAGAGAGAGAGAGAGAGCGAGCGTGAGAGAGAGAGAGAGAGCGAGCGTGAGAGAGAGAGAGAGAGAGCGAGTGTGAGAGAGAGAGAGAGAGCGAGTGTGAGAGAGAGAGAGAGCGAGTGTGAGAGCGAGAGCGTGCGAAGGAGTCACAATGTGAGAGAGTGTGTGTGTGTGTGTGTGTGTGTGTGTGTGTGTGAGGGAGTGAGAGTGTGAGAGTAAGAGATTGAGCGTAAGAGGGTGAGTGCGAGTCTTACCTTACAGCTCTGGCGGCTCCTCTTCTCCCGCAGGCTTCCCTTCGGTGGCTCCTCTGCTCCGCGCAGGCTTCCCTCCGGCGGCTCCTCTGCTCCCCGCAGTGTGAGAGTGAGTGTGAGAGAGACAGTGAGTGTGTGAGGATGTGAGAGTGTGAGTGTGGAAGTCAGAATGTGAGAGATTGAGTGTAAGGGGTATATGTGCCCAGTCTATGCAGCCAGGGGGTATATGTGCCCAGTCTATGCAGCCAGGGGGGTATATTTGCCCAGTCTATGCAGCCAGGGGGGGTACATGTGCCCGGTCTATGCAGCCAGGGGGGGTATATGTGCCCGGTCTATGCAGCCAGGGGGGGTATATGTGCCCGGTCTATGCAGCCAGGGGGGGTATATGTGCCCGGTCTATGCAGCCAGGGGGGGTATATGTGCCCGGTCTATGCAGCCAGGGGGGGGGTATATGTGCCCGGTCTATGCAGCCAGGGGGTATATGTGCCAGGTCTATGCAGCCAGGGGGGGGGGGGGTATATGTGCCCGGTCTATGCAGCCAGGGGGGGTATATGTGCCCGGTCTATGCAGCCAGGGGGGGGTATATGTGCCCGGTCTATGCAGCCAGGGGGGGGAGGGTATATGTTTCCGGTCTATGCAGCCAGGGGGGAGGTATATGTGCCCGGTCTATGCAGCCAGGGGGGGTATATGTGCCCGGTCTATGCAGCCAGGGGGGGTATGTGTGCCCGGTCTATGCAGCCAGGGGGGGGTATATGTGCCCGGTCTATGCAGCCAGGGGGGGTATATGTGCCCGGTCTATGCAGCCAGGGGGGGTATATGTGCCCGGTCTATGCAGCCAGGGGGGGTATATGTGCCCGGTCTATGCAGCCAGGGGGGGTATATGTGCCCGGTCTATGCAGCCAGGGGGGGTATATGTGCCCGGTCTATGCAGCCAGGGGGGGTATATGTGCCCGGTCTATGCAGCCAGGGGGGGTATATGTGCCCGGTCTATGCAGCCAGGGGGGGTATATGTGCCCGGTCTATGCAGCCAGGGGGGGTATATGTGCCCGGTCTATGCAGCCAGGGGGGTATATGTGCCCGGTCTATGCAGCCAGGGGGTATATGTGCCCGGTCTATGCAGCCAGGGGGGTATATGTGCCCGGTCTATGCAGCCAGGGGGGTATATGTGCCCGGTCTATGCAGCCAGGGGGGGTATATGTGCCCGGTCTATGCAGCCACGGGGGGGGTATATGTGCCCGGTCTATGCAGCCACGGGGGGGGTATATGTGCCCGGTCTATGCAGCCACGGGGGGGTATATGTGCCCGGTCTATGCAGCCAGGGGGGGGTATATGTGCCCGGTCTATGCAGCCACGGGGGGGGGGGTATATGTGCCCGGTCTATGCAGCCACGGGGGGGGTATATGTGCCCGGTCTATGCAGCCACGGGGGGGTATATGTGCCCGGTCTATGCAGCCACGAGGGGTATATGTGCCCGGTCTATGCAGCCAGGGGGGTATATGTGCCCGGTCTATGCAGCCAGGGGGGTATATGTGCCCGGTCTATGCAGCCAGCGGGGGTATATGTGCCCGGTCTATGCAGCCACGGGGGGGTATATGTGCCCGGTCTATGCAGCCACGGGGGGGGGGGTATATGTGCCCGGTCTATGCAGCCACGGGGGGTATATGTGCCCGGTCTATGCAGCCAGGGGGGGTATATGTGCCCGGTCTATGCAGCCACGGGGGGGGTATATGTGCCCGGTCTATGCAGCCACGGGGGGTATATGTGCCCGGTCTATGCAGCCACGGGGGGTATATGTGCCCGGTCTATGCAGCCAGGGGGGGGTATATGTGCCCGGTCTATGCAGCCAGGGGGGGGTATATGTGCCCGGTCTATGCAGCCAGGGGGGGTATATGTGCCCGGTCTATGCAGCCAGGGGGGGTATATGTGCCCGGTCTATGCAGCCAGGGGGGGTATATGTGCCCGGTCTATGCAGCCACGGGGGGGGGGGGTATATGTGCCCAGTCTATGCAGCCACGGGGGGTATATGTGCCCGGTCTATGCAGCCAGGGGGTATATGTGCCCGGTCTATGCAGCCAGGGGGTATATGTGCCCGGTCTATGCAGCCAGGGGGGTATATGTGCCCGGTCTATGCAGCCAGGGGGGTATATGTGCCCGGTCTATGCAGCCAGGGGGGGTATATGTGCCCGGTCTATGCAGCCACGGGGGGGGTATATGTGCCCGGTCTATGCAGCCACGGGGGGGGGTATATGTGCCCGGTCTATGCAGCCACGGGGGGGGGTATATGTGCCCGGTCTATGCAGCCACGGGGGGTATATGTGCCCGGTCTATGCAGCCACGGGGGGGTATATGTGCCCGGTCTATGCAGCCAGGGGGGGTATATGTGCCCGGTCTATGCAGCCACGGGGGGGGTATATGTGCCCGGTCTATGCAGCCACGGGGGGTATATGTGCCCGGTCTATGCAGCCACGGGGGGTATATGTGCCCGGTCTATGCAGCCACGGGGGGGTATATGTGCCCGGTCTATGCAGCCAGGGGGGGTATATGTGCCCGGTCTATGCAGCCAGGGGGGGGTATATGTGCCCGGTCTATGCAGCCAGGGGGGGTATATGTGCCCGGTCTATGCAGCCAGGGGGGGTATATGTGCCCGGTCTATGCAGCCGGGGGGGTATATGTGCCCGGTCTATGCAGCCAGGGGGAGGTATATGTGCCCGGTCTATGCAGCCAGGGGGGGGGGGGGTATATGTGCCCAGTCTATGCAGCCAGGGGGGTATATGTGCCCAGTCTATGCAGCCAGGGGGGGTATATGTGCCCAGTCTATGTAGCCAGGGGGTAGGCAGGGGGACATTAGGGGGCTCCAAGTGAAGTTACCTCTCCTGACGGGCGGCGCGGTGTCCTCTCCAGCCGGGTCCCTCCTCCAGGCAGCGGCGGTGATGTGCGGCTCCGGCGGCGCGGTGTCCTCTCCAGCCGGGTTCCTTCTCCAGGCAGCGGCGTGATGTGCGGCGGCTTCCTCCGGTGACAGCAGCTTCTCCTAAGTTCCTCTTCCCACGGTGGCTGTGAGTGACACCTGTGGCGTCTAGTTTAGACGTCACATGCGGTGTCAGCCAACCAGGGAAGAGGAGAGATGTGGGTGGGGATGCAGGGGAAAGGTGGGCGGTTTAGAAAGAGGAGGAAGTAGTGAATAAATTAGAGACAGGAGAGCCCACAGCGTGCTAGGCGATGGCGATATAAAGGTCTAGTGCAGCATTATGCTGCAATATCAAAAATACTAACTGATTTTTAATTTTGAATACAGGATAAGGATCTCTATTTCACTAAACACTCAGAACAGTTGCTGTTGAAATTTGATTTTTATGGTGACGATACCGCTTTAAGCAAGTCACCCAGGGTGATTTATTCTTCAGAAGAAGAACAGGCTAGTCATCATGACAAGGGTGAGCCGGACTCTAGGTCCTCTGAAGAGTTATCAGAGCAGGATCGAGGTAGTAGAGGGAGGTAACGACTATGTCATTGATGCAGCCTCGGAATCCTTAAGAGTAACAGCAAGATCTACAGCTCTAATTAACAATGCCCGAAGGAATTTATGGTTAAAAACATGGGAAGGGAGTCAGGCGTCAAAGGCCAGAGCCTGCAATCTTCCTTTCTCAGGAGACTTATTGTTTGGCCCTCAGCTACAGGAAGTGTTGGAGCGGACGGCAAGTAAAAAGACATTTCCTAAAAAGAGAAAGTTTGAAACCAGAAAGAAGCCGTTTTTTCGTAGAAAACAGGCACAGGGGAGAAAACCGCAAAGACGCAAGCCCTGGACAGGTAATAGGGGTTTTACCAAGAAAAAAAGTTGTTCAGAGCAGCGGAGAGTAATGACAAGCCATGACGCCAACAAGGTGGGAGGAAGACTAAGAACATTCTTAGTAAATTGGGAAAAGATGACGAAAAACAAATTTATCCTAGACCTAATAGAGAATGGATACAAGATCCAATTTTCAAGGTCTCCTCCCAGAAGATTTATAATGACGCAGGCCCCAAATATTCCAGAGGAAAGGGGGGCAATGTTACGGATTGTACATGATATGCTGACACGGGATGTAGTATGCAAAGTTCCACCCACCCAGCAAGGTCAGGGGTTTTATTCAAAGATTTTTTTGGGTAAAAAAACCCACGAGGAAATACTGGTTAATATTGAACCTCAAACCCCTAAATCCTTATATAAAGTACGAGCGATTTCGAATGGAGACAGTGTTTACAATGCGGAACCTTCTTTCACCAAATTGTTTTATGATCAATATCGATCTAACAGATGCTTCTTGGCATATCCCAATAAGGGAAGAGTCTCAAGCTTTCCTTCGTTTAAGCATAAAGACAGGCTCAGGTCTAGAGCATTTTCAGTTTTGCTGTCTCCCATTCGGAATCTCTTCAGCGCCCAGAATATTTACAAAGGCGATGGCAGAAATTGTGGGTGCTCTTCATCTGGAAGGCATTCTAATAGTCTTGTATCTGGACGATTTATTAGTGGTAGCCGACAGTATTCAAAAATTGGAAGAACACAAGGATGCAGTGATGACTTTTGGAGCAGACAGGATGGTTGGTGAATCTACAGAAATCCTATCTGATTCCAGTTCAGGAGATTCAGTTTCTGGGATTCAGAATAGACTCCGTGTCCCAAAGATTATATCTCCCTCTAGACAAAGTAGTAAAGCTTCAGACAATGGTGCAGCAGTGTCAGGAGGAAAGAGTTATGACTGTCACAAGTGATGAGATAGGTTTTTTTAACCTCTACAGCTCCGGCAGTTTATTGGGCACTGAAACACATAAGACAGTTACAACAGTGGCTCCTACAAAATTGGAAAGGAGGTCAGGCAGCTCTAGATCACTCTATCCATGCCAGTAAGAGTAAAACAATCATTGGATTGGTGGATTCAGGAGGACAATATAACGCAGGATCGTTTATGGAGATGTCCAATAACAAAGATACTGACAACAGATGCCAGCCTCACGGGATAGGGAGCTCACATAGAAGGCAGGTATTTACAGGGTGTGTGGCCAAGAGAAGTAATGACTCAGTCATCAAATTTTCGAGAATTATTAGCGGTGAAGGAAGCTTTAATTCAGACCGCAGATATAATAGAGTCACCACATCCAGGTCCGATCAGACAATATTACCGTTGTGATGTATTTAAACAAACAAGGGGGAACAAGATCGGCTCAACTTTTGAAACTTGTACTGGAAATACTAGATTGGTCAGAACGCAATCTTCAGTCAATCTCAGCGGTTCACCTCAAGGGGTCACTAAACACCATGCCAGATCTATTGAGCAGGAAGAAGCTATCAAACTCAGAGCTGAGGCTAAACCCAAGAGTATTCTAAGAATTAACTGAATAATGGGGACATCCGCAGATAGATATGTTCGCCAACTTGGAAAATGCGCACTGCAGTCGTTTCTTCTCACTAGACCCAAGAGGAGCTTTAGGGGTAGATGCGTTGGCCCAAGCATGGGATTTTCAGATCGCCTATGCCTTCCCTCCAATTCCTCTATTGACAGTAGTATTACAGAAACTAAGATCGACATCAATGCATCTGATATTAATCGCACCCAATTGGCCAAAACGGGTTTGGTTTCCAATGATGAAGTCCAATGTTGGTGGACAGACCGATCCCGTTGAAAGACAAACTCGATCTCCTGAAAAAAGACGAGTGGATTCAGATTCCCAATCTTCAGTTGACAGCATGGTTTCTGAAGGGCAGATCTTGAAAAGAAGAGGATTAGGTGACAGAGTAACAGAGACTATACTAAATAGTAGGAAGAGAGTGACTCGAGCAATCTACTTAAAGTATTGGAAGACCTTTGGTGAGTGGAAGAAAAGGGCAGGTCTTAAAACCAATAGACTGGCTACAGTGTTAGAATTTTTGCAAGATGGAATTGACAAGAAGCTGGCACTAAGTACATTAAAAGTTCAGATAGCAGCTCTTTCAGTTTTTCTTAATAGGCGGTTAGCACTTGAACCTTTGGTTATTAGATTTTTAAAGTCAGTAGAACGTTCTAGGCCAGTGATAAAACGTTCATATCCGAGATGGGATTTAACTTTAGTTCTAAATATTTTGATGAGCGACTGTTTTGAACCTTTAAGCAAAATTTCACTACGATTACTGACAATGAAGACGATTTTTTTGGTGGCAATCACCTCAGCAAGGAGGATAAGTGAGTTGGAGGCTCTAAGTTCTATAGAACCCTTTTGTTTAATTTTTTAAGATAGAGTAGTCCTGAAGACAAGTGAATTCTTGCCAAAGGTTGCTACCCTATCTAACAGGATGCAAGAAATTGTATTGCCATCCTTTTTGCAAAAATGCCACAGAGCCAAGAGAGATTAAGTGGCATAAATTAGACGTCAGGAGATGTTTGCTTTTTTTACCTGGACAGAGTAAAGGATTTCAGGAAAACTACGTCTTTATCAATTTCTCGGGTGCAAAAAAGGGTGAAAGTATGTCCAAAGCATCTATAGCAAGATGGATTAAAGTCTGCATTAACAAAGCATATAGACTAAAGGGAATTCAATGTCCAAAGGAGGTAACGACACATTCAGCAAGGTCAGTTGCAACTTCCTGGGCCTACAGAGCTGAAGCTACGGCAACCGATATCTGCAACGCCGCAACCTGGAAGACGGTGGAGGGTTATTTGAAAAAAACTAAAATTAGCTTACCTGGTAATGCTGTTTTTAATAACCCTCCAGGACAGGTGACCCACCCTAATGTTATGTTGCTATTTAAGTGACTGTAGGTTGAAACTATGTGTATTCATATAATAGGTGAAGAGTTAAAGTATTCTATCGGAACAGTTAATTGGAACGTACTGGCAGGTAGAGGTTAGAGGTGGAATTTATAGAGAGCTAGTTCTTTGTGTTTCCTGTTGGGGGCGGGCCCAGATCTCATATGTAGCACCTGTCCTGGAGGGTTATTAACCACCCTGGCGTTCTATTAAGATCGCCAGGGTGGCTGCGGGAGGGTTTTTTTTAAATAAAAAAAAAAACTATTTCATGCAGCCAACTGAAAGTTGGCTGCATGAAAGCCCACTAGAGGGCGCTCCGGAGGCGTTCTTCTGATCGCCTCCGGCGGCCAAAAGTGACACGGAAGGCCGCAATGAGCGGCCTTCCGTGTTTTGTTTACTTCGTCGCCATGGCGTCGAGCGGAGTGACGTCATCAGCCGCCTCCGATCCAGCCCTTAGCGCTGGCCGGAACTATTTGTTCCGGCTGCGCAGGGCTCAGGCGGCTGGGGGGACCCTCTTTCGCCGCTGCTCGCGGCGGATCGCTGCAGAGCGGCGGCGATCAGGCAGCACACGCGGCTGGCAAAGTGCCGGCTGCGTGTGCTGCTTTTTATTTCATGAAAATCGGCCCAGCAGGGCCTGAGCGGCAGCCTCCGGCGGTGATGGACGAGCTGAGCTCGTCCATACCGCCCGGCTGGTTAAAAACAGCATTACCAGGTAAGCTAATTTTGGTTTTTGCAACGCAATTTTAGTCAGCATGGATTTATTTCATTCATGTTTTTGTGCAATACACAGGTGTTCGTTAGATTTAGTTAAGCATTTGGTTAATATCAGGGTTAGTGTTAGGCCAAGACTAGGTTAGTTGATCGCTTTAGGCAATTTAGAAATGTTTATAGTTTGGGGTGGTGAGTTTTTAAAGGGCTCATTTTAGGCATGGGTAACATACTGGAGATGGTCTTACACCTGTGTCATGGAAAGGGTTTTGTTTTTTTGTTGTTAGAATGGAATAGGGCAAGTCTAATCCTGATAAGAATGGTTTATGGTTAATAAGTGGATTAAGATTGGTATTACGCAGAGTGGTGGACTAGTGCAGTTACTGTCTCTCCGCTATAAAGTAAACTACCTACAGTTATGATCTAGTTATAGGCGTGTGTTCTTGTTGTTTATCTTGCATTTGTGTGAACCAAACACGCAACCATTTTCAACACTGCTGCCAAAACAAGATTGCTGCTATCAGTTACTGCGTGTGTGGAATAGAAATCTTATGCGTTATAGCAAAATTGGTTACATAGTAACTACGGGTGTCCGGACGTTGGGCAAATTGGGCCTCTGCCCTGCCCGCTGCCCTAACCTGGGGGGGGGGCGCCGGTCACTGCCTGATCTGGGGGTCCCTGTCACTACCTAACCTGGGGGTCCCTGTCACTACCTAACCTGGGGGGCACCTGTTGCTACCTAATCTGGGGGTCCCTGTCACTTCCTAACCTGGGGGGGCACCTGTCACTACCTAATCTGGGGGGTCCCTGTCAATTCCTAATCTGGGGGGTCCCTGTCACTACCTAACCTGGGGGGGGCACCTGTCGCTACCTAATCTGGGGGCACCTGTTGCTACCTAACCTGGGGGGGCACTTTTCGCTACCTAACTGGGGGTCCTTGTCACTACCTAGCCTAGGGGTCCCTGTCACTACCTAGCCTGGGGGTCCCCGTCACTACCTAGCCTGGGGGTCCCCGTCACTACCTAGCCTAGGGGTCCCCGTCACTACCTAGCCTGGGGGTCCCGTCCCTACCTAGCCTGGGGGTCCCCGTCACTACCTAGCCTGGGGGTCCCCGTCACTACCTAGCCTGGGGGTCCCGGTCACTTCCTAGCCAGCCTGGGGGTCCCGGTCACTTCCTAGCCAGCCTGGGGGTCCCGGTCACTTCCTAGCCAGCCTGGGGGTCCCGGTCACTTCCTAGCCAGCCTGGGGGTCCCGGTCACTACCTGAACTTGGGGCTCCTGACGCTACGTTAAACTATCCAGGCCAGCCCAGCATCACCACTAGCCAACCAGCCCAGAATCACTGTTAAAAAGGCCACAGCATCACCACCAGTCAGGCCAGCATTTACTTCAACCAGCCAAGCCCGATCACCGCCAGCCAGCCCGGCCACAGCATCACCGCAAGGCCTTTCAGCCCACACATCATCCCCAATCCAGCCAAAAACAGTATTGCCTGGCACAGCAGCCAGTAGAGGAGAATTCAGAAGCCAGGTGAGAGGTGTCTACCATATTAAGGGGGAGTCTGCCTATTTATGTGAAATGCTGTCTATTTATGTGCCTTATGACTGCTGAATGTGTCTTGTTGGGGGCCTCATGATTTGTTGGGGGCCTCATGATTGCTGAATTTGTCTTGTTGGGGGGGGAGGTCTCACAATTGCTGAATTTGTCTTGTTGGGGGGGGGGGGGAGCCTCACGATTGCTGAATTTGTCTTGTTGGTGGGCCTCACGATTGCGGAATTTGTCTTGTTGGGGGCCTCATGATTGCTGAATTTGTCTTGTTGGGGGCCTCATGATTGCTGAATGTGTCTTGTTGGGGGCCTCATGATTGCTGAATGTGTCTTGTTGGGGGTCACATGATTGCTAGCTGCAAGACTATGGGAAAAGCTGAATCATCATCATATGAGAAAATAGCATTAAACCTACTTTTTTAGCTTTTTAAAACCGTAAATAAAACTGGGAGGTTCTAAAAAAATGAATACATTTTTCAGGAGTCAGATGGATGAAATTGTTTACCTTCACAGTTTATTTTCAACTTGGATTTTCCATAATGTTCATGTATGAGTTAAAACGTTTGTATTTAGTTTAAATTGCTGTTGCCACTTTGCGATAAGCGACTTTTGGGTTGCAGTTTGGGCACTCTGTCTCCAAAAGGTTCGTCACCACTGTCCTAATCTAATGTCCCACCATTGCTAAGTTCATGTAAATGTGTCTCCACACCCACATTCTGGTCCATGGCCACACCCATTTTTCATCGGCGCTAAGTGCGCCGCACAACTTCACCCTCGGATTTTTTGGTGCGCTATGCGCGCCACACATCTCCTGCAATCATCGCACCACATTGTTCCGAGCCCAGGAAACCAATATGGCAGCCTCTTGGGTCAGTTGTCCTTTAAGCTGGAGTTCCGTTGCAAATATGAGTATGTAGAGATTGTACACGCAATCAGATTAAACCACTTCCCAAGACCAGTGATATAGAAAATGTGTGGTTAGTCATATTGTCCTTGATCATGTTGCAACACGGATTATTTTATTCTCTTGTTTTTAGGTTCGAGTTGTTTGCTCTGCTGACACTCCTTTGCAAAGCTTGTTCATGCAAAAGCTGCAAGATCCTGAGGATGATTGTAGAGTTCTACTTGATGATCTTGAAATAAGCCAGGTATTCTTCATTGTAAAAAACAAACCATACACACTTTTTACTATTAACTTCTTCTTGCCAGAAGTCCACAATGTTCTCCATATAAATACCTGTATAGCACCAAGAGTATCTATTTGTGTCTAGAAATTATAAATATCTGAAAAGGCAGTGGTCATTCTCCAGGCTGCAGTGACGGCCAGTGGTTCTGTCATGAAATTACTTGTAGCTTTTATCTGCAGTGTTGAAGGAGGTTGATGTGAGGTTTTCTCAAATAGCAAATTAATGTCTTCGCTGTTCTAACCGGGAAAATATGGGCATTCCATGTAAATGGGGTATGAGAAAGCGGATATGCTTGCTCTATATCTGATGGGATTGGAATGATGCATGCAATGCTTGCATAAGATGATTTCAGCAAGGCTTGGTGTACAGAGGCGCCAGAGTAGAATAACGTTTCAAAACTGTCTAAAAGAGGGGGATGTTCAGGTGGACTTGCCTCCCTCGAAAATATAAAACTCAATTGAGTCACAATATAGCAATAAATTGTTTTTATTTAACTCCACTTAGTGCAACGCGTTTCGCAGGTGTGGTCCTGCTTCATCAGGCAAACAGGAGTATAACTCAATGGGTCTAAATGCAGAAGTGAGCGCCTCTGTGTAAGATGCATAAGATGAGGTTACCATAAACTTCATATGTGCAGGAAGCCCTTACATGATTTATGTAAATTCCCATAAACTTAGTAAGTCTTTATGTAATTTGCATAGTTTGAGTTGACCTTGCAGCACTTGCTTTGTTGCACAAGCAACATAGGTGTTGCTTACATATAGAAATTACCATAAGTAATGTGCATGCATCCTAGTAAATGTGCACTGTTAAAAGTTTTATGAGGTGTTTTCAATAAACTACGATAGCAGGGGTGTCAAACTCAATCACATGAGGAGTCAAAAATCAAAATCCTACTCTAAAGCATGGGCCAAATTGTTTAACCACTTCACCACTGAGGGGTTTTACCCCTTGAGCACCAGAGCAATTTTCACCTTTCAGCGCTCCTTCCATTCATTAGTCTATAACTTTATCATTATCACAATGAAATGAACCATATCTTGTTTTTTTCGCCACCAATTAGGCTTTCTTTAGGTGGGACATTATGACAATAATAATTTTATTCTAAATGTGTTTTAATGGGAAAATAGGAAATGATGTGGGAAAAAATGTATTTTTTCAGTTTTCGGCCTTTATAGTATTGAAATAATGCATGCTACTGTAATTAAAACCCATGAAATGTATTTGCCCATTTGTCCCGGTTATAAAACCGTTTAAATTATGTCCCTATCACAATGTTTGGCGCCAATATTTTATTTGGAAATAAAGGTGCATTTTTTTCAGTTTTGCGTCCATCCCTAATTACAAGTCCATAGTTTATAAAGTAACCGTTTTAAAACCTCTTGACATAAATATTTAAAAAGTTCAGTCCCTAAGGTAACTATGTATTTTTTTTTTAATTGTATGTTTTTTGTTGTTTTAATTACAAAAAAAAAAATGTTGGAGTGTGGGAGGTAATGGGTTAATTTTTAATGTTTAACTAAGGTATTTGTATATGAAAAATGCTTTAGGGTGTAGTTTTACTATTTGGCCACAGTGAGTTTTTGTTTATGCGACCTTGCAAGCGTAAAGGAAGTGCGCTTGCAGGAAGTTCAGGGAGGCTGGGCAACTTTTTATTCACCATGATCGCGCTGCTTCTCGTAGAAGCAGCTGATCATTGCGAGGGCAGAGATCAACGAACGGGAAAGGTTTTTCCCATTCATTGATCTCCCGGTGGGCAGCGGTGTACACGAGCGCGGGGGCGCGCGGACGCGGGAGCGGCGTCGGGTACGGATTTCTCCGTCCCTTGGTGGGGACAGGGTGGAAAAAGGGACGGAGAAATCCGTACCGCGGGGGTAAAGTGGTTAAGATTTAACATTTATTGTCACAACCTATGTAAGTGGCATAATTGTTACAACCATTGTTGGCCCACTCCTCCTTCTGCAGAGTAGCACGGTGGAACAGTTTAATATTTACATGCTGCAGGACTCTTTGGGTCTCCCCTAATCTACCTGACAGATGCTCTATACTGCGTACCTCTGGCTCCCAATGCATGTCACATGCTCGGAAGCTGGAGGTATGGAAGTGCAGAGTGTGCAGCTGCTGGAAAGAACAGAAGAGACCCAACGCAGTGCTGGAGCAGGTAAATATTATAGTGCTCCGCTACTCTGCAATAAGGGGGGGGGGGGGCTGAAGGGTCCTGTGGGTTGTTGCTGCACCTCCAGCTCAAACTGGCAATGGACTCATTTCACTAAGCTTATCTCCTGTCTTTAATAACATTTCTGAGCAGTTTCTAGAGTTATCACCATGGTGATGAGGCATGTTATATTCCGGAAACATTTTACCTCAGGCAAACCTAAAGTTAAGGTTATTCTAAATGGTGAATGATTCACGAACTCTGCGCCCAATTGACACTTATATTAGCTGCAGTTTAAAGAGACAAGGATAGCCCCTTCCTTGTCAAGAAAGTAAATGATAAAAATGAGAATATAAAAACTGTTTATTTTTGGACACAACCTTGTCCCCCCTTTTTTTTCCTGTACGCATGTTTTTGTGTGCATGAGATTTGTAAGCTCGGTGTGATGCTGCAGCGCCTTACAGGTGCTGTGTATACAGCATCAGGGAAAGTAGGTTTTTATGCTATTTTAATAAATGTTCATTTGTTCATATGCAAAGATTTGTATTGAATGATTACTATAGCTATTGAGGTTGAAGCGCAGATTAAGAAGAACTGTTTATCAAACCTAAAGTTAACTCTTCTGTCTTCAAGTTAAGGAGAGTTCTCTAAAGTTTCATGTTTCAAACCTTAAAATAACTACAGAATTCTAAAGTTAAAGACAGGCTGTAAATTAACTGCATGTGAAAAGAACTACAGAGGTACCGTGTAACAATGAATAATAGAGGCGCCAAATCAGAATAAAATGGGTTAAAAACCCACAGAGGCGCTCTGGCTCTATGCTGACCCACACTTGTGTTCTCCTATTTTTATTGCCTGATGAAGCGGGAGTCTTGCCCATGAAACGCGTTGCACTTTATTTGGAGACAAATTGTTCTGTGAAATAAATATTTTTTGCAATATTTACGGCTAAATTTGGCCTGGTCATTTACGGAGGGGAGCGGCTCCACCCATCCCCTCTTTTTAAACGGTTTTTAACCCATTTTATTCTGATTTGGCGCCTCTATTATTCATTGTTACACATATCTTGTCCACCCTTGGTGGAGGGGTGTATCCCCAAATTTTCCTGTCTATAGAGAGCGACTTTTTAACCTGAGTGGGGTCAGGTAATAATTCTCCCCACCCGTCTTTACAGTGGTCGCCTGCGTATTGACCCACATTTGTGAGTATAAACTCATTCAAATACATTTGCCACATTGTTGAACATACTACACTAGATTTGGCTCTCGGTTCCTTTTTTCCTGTTTTTCAAATACAGAGGTACCGTATTTTTCGTACTATAAGACGCTCTGGACTATACGACGCACCTTGGCTTAGAGGGAAAAAAATAAAAACTAAACCTAGATGCGTCCATGGTCCAGGAGTGGCTTATGGACCTTTAACCTCCTCCTTGCAGACTTCACTAGCTAAGTTTAACTGCCCAGCTACATTAACTACTGCTGCCCCTGTGGTGAAATTTTTTGCAACTTTATCCGATTTTGCAACCGGTATTTATAGGTATAGCTATCAGAAAGTGCAACCTAACCATTGACTTCAACCTATCTGTATCAGAAAATGCAACCCAAACCCTATTCTCACACAGAAACCTCCCCTCTTGCTCAACTAATAACCCCCCCTGGAAGGAACAATGCCCCCTCCCCACCCCCTCTTGCTCAACTAATTATTATTATTATATTTTTTTAATATTATTTATATAGCGCCAACATCTTCCGTAGCGCTGTACATAGTACAAACAAATTATGGGGAACAAATATGCATAAGAAATACAAGACACTGTACAGTCATGACATTGAATAGAATTAAAAATACAAATGCATACATAGTTGATGTGTAGTTGGAACATGTACATATGTTAAAATTACAGCAGTATGAGAAACACTAGCAGGAGGTCCCTGCCCTTGCGAGCTTACAATCTAGAGGAACTAGATAGAACTAATAACCCCCCACCCCAGAGAGAACAATCCCCCCCCCTTCTAGCTCAATGGGATCCGTGGTTGCAAGAATTACAGGAGTGTTAACAGGGAGAAGCCACACCTACGCAGTCATACACTGTCCTCTATGGCAAGTTGCAAAATCTAATGGGTTGCAAAATCTTTCATTACACCCCCACCAACTACACTGTACTTCACTAAGCCCTGATGCCTCCCCCACCCAGCTACACTACACTGCACATACCCCTACTTCCCTTCACCCTGACCTAGCTACACTGACCACTACAATAACATTGAGCTCTCACCCATCCAGCCTGGGTGGCAGCAGTATCTTTCAAAAGTAATGGTCCAGTGTGGGTGTCCAGGCTACACATCATCCTAAAGTCCCCAGTCAGACGGCAGCAGCATTGTGATCTGATGGGTTTTCAACTCACTGAGCGGCATAGCAGCAGCGCTGTACTGATGTGCAATGCTTCTCCTCTGCAACGCTCTCCTTGTCCCCGCGGTGAGGCAGCAGCATGAGCGGATGTTTCCTGACTTGCCACGCGGCATAGCAGCAGCCGCTGTAATGTCCTATGATGCTGGTCCTTTTCTGCAAATCTTGCCGGCGATTATCATGTCCCTGCAGCAGCCCTGTGTAAGCATGATCCTGGAAGAACATGACACCCTCAGCCACTGTAACGGCAGAGTCCCCCAAGGCTTCCGTACTACGCTGCTTATTGATGTCACACCATGACCCCGGCGCACGTGCGCCGCAGGTCATGAGAGGGCGCCAGTAGCCAAGGCAGTACGGAAGCCTCGGAGGACTCTGCTGTTCTAGCGGCTGAGGGTGTCATGTTCTGCCAGGACCGCGCTTACATAGGGCTGCTGCAGGGACATGATAATCGCCGGCAAGATTTGCAGAAAAGGACCAGCATCATAGGACATTACAGCGGCTACTGCTATGCCGCGCGGCAAGTCAGGAAACATCCGCTCATGCTGCTGCCTCACCGCGGGGACAAGGAAAGCATTGCAGGAGGAGAAGCATTGCACACCAGTACAGTGCTGCTGCTATGCCACTCGGAGTCTGAAACCCATCAGATCACAATGCTACTGCCGCCGTCTGACCGGGGACCTCATTAGGATGATGTACAGCCAGGGACGGATCTAGGGGGTGGCAGACGGGTCTCTTGCCCCAGGCGCAGTTAGTTGAATTCTTAAAAAGGCGGAAAAATTTGGATGGGGAATGGCAGTTTAGGCGCCAAAACCTGACCTTGCCCCAGGCGCAACTTGGTCTAGATCCGTCCCTGTGTACAGCGGAAGCCAACTAGCAGACACAAGCACCCAGATAGGTAATATTTGCCACATTCGGACATTTCGCACGCACAAAGTTTTGCGTGCGGTATTTTGCGTGCGAGCGCTAGTTAGCGCGACCAAACTGACTTTAGGCATGAAGAGGGGCTTTTCACAAGTGTGCTAACAGTTGGCACCGCTTTGGGAATCAAGCCCAAAGTGTGCATTGTGTTGCTATGCCCCACCTCCGCCACATCGCACCACCAAGCCCAAAAAAAACCCACAAAGACGCTGGGGCAAAAAACGTTTTCTAGTCCGAAAAATACAGTAACAGTAACTTAAGGACTGAAGTGATGAGATAACTCTCACTGTGAATACTTTTCTCTACACCTTAATAAGGCAAGCTTCTTTAGTGAATTAACACTGAACATATCTATTGATGTGTGGTGGCAAGTTTTCTCTTGCCTTATCACCAGCATGATCTTAGTGAATTGAGGCCTATGTTTCAACCATAAGCGCTGTCACTGGTCTGCTCCTACAGATGGGAAGCCAGGGTACTGCCATTCTTTTACTGCTTACAATGATTCACATTTGAAACTCCTTAAAGGGAAGGTCCAAGCAAAATAAAAAAATGAGTTTCACTTACCTGGGGCTTCTACCAGCCCCATGCAGCCATCCTGTGCCCTCGTAGTCACTCACTGCTGCTCCAGTCCCCGCTGGCAGCTCGCCGACCTCGGAGGTCGGCGGGCTGCATTGCGTACATTTTTACGCATTCCTGCTAGTGCAGGAAAATTAACACCTACATTTTTATGCATTACTGGTTCAATGCGTAAAAATTTACGCATTGAACCAGTAACACATAAAAATGTGTTAATGTTCCTGCACTAGCGGCAATGCGTAAAAATGTACGCAATGCAGCCCGCCGACCTCCGAGGTCGGCGAGCTGCCAGCGGGGACTGGAGCAGCAGTGAGTGACTACGAGGGCACAGGATGGCTGCATGGGGCTGGTAGAAGCCCCAGGTAAGTGAAACTCATTTTTTTATTTTGCTTGAACCTTCCCTTTAAGAGCCACATAAAATGGTAAGGAGGGACGCATTCCACCCACGGGCCTTGAGTTTGACACCTGTGCACTATAGGGCTTCATATCTATAAGTGAGTTAACTATTTTTCATTAATATCAATTTAAAAAAAAATAAAAAAAATCCTTTCTACTGATAAATAAGCTAAATCTGATGTAATCAGAATGTATAGATCTTGTGATATTGCTAGAATCTCCTCCCATGATGTGATTGTACTCACTGATGTCACCCTGTCACAGGTCTCTGCAGTTGTCTTCAATTACCAGCATGATTTGTAGTATCCATGCATGGGAGGAGGGCTGTACTCTTCTCTCTCTCACACACACGCACGCAAAAAAAAAGTGCTGGCTATCTGATGGTGTAATACTGCATTAAAGTACACCCTGATAAATTTGTCTCACCCTGTACTTTATGCAGGACACATCTGCAGGATTGTCGATGTTTACAGGTGAAGAGGAAGTCTTTGCCTTTCAGCGTACCTTGTCTCGCCTTACAGAGATGCAGACTGATCAGTATTGGAGGGATGGAGACCGAAATCAAAGTGAATTGTGACAATGAACCAAGGCATTGCGATACATGCACAGTCGTCACTTAGCGATGGCATTTCGCTACATCTCTGCTGGAATTGCACAACAACCTCAGGACCATTATTTTATTAAACGTAACTTTTTTTTTTTTTAAACTGTTTGGCTGCCTTTTACATGTGCTCATTGCTCAGTTACATTAATGACTACACAGATACTGACATGGCTGCATATTGGTTTTGGCATCACACCAGCTTCAGAGGCGGACAGTGTTATTTTACCTCTTATGACCACCATTTTTATGATGAACATCACATCGATACATGCGTGCCAGTGGGATTGTCAGTGAGAAACAAAGGCAAAGCAAATGAGAAGTGTATATATTGCAATCATCAAGACTCTTAATACTAAAGTGTTCAGAATAAGAGGTATTCAAGCATATGTACTTTATTTATTCTCTATATCATAACTGCTGCAAACACAATTTAAAGGTGCGGTTTCTGAACACTGTAAGCAACTTATTTGCTTCCAAAGTGTCCAGTACGTGGGACTATGCATTACTGCAGTTTGGTAAACCCCATTAGGGTTTTATTGGCTTATCACTACAGCCTAATTTTGGGGTTCAGGCTACTCTTCCGTTCACACAGTATAAGCTTTAATTGTAGCTTCTTATTACGGTTTCCCCCAGAATGCTTTGATGATCCACCTTTAATTGTACCTCTGTGTTGTCCTTGCGTAAATCCATAATGTTTCACCATTAATAAAAATGTGTATTATAATAATAATAATAATAATAACAACTTATTACTTTGCCTAACACTGTATGCAACTTACTATAAGCCTGTACCAGGCACATTATTATGCATACATGAAATGTTAATTGCATTGATAATTTACTTTAAGCCTTCATGCCAGGCACAGATGTTTGCTAGGCCTATGTAGGCCCTCAGTGGCCAAACTTTTTATCTGTTTTTAAGTTAATTGGTTAGCAGATGATTAATAAATCACTTTTAAAGTACCTGGTGAGGAGTTTTTTTTTTTGTTTTTTTTTTCTACAGCCACATTCTGCATGCTGCGTACATCCAGGAAAAATCTTGGAGAATTCAGACCCAGCTCCGCTCCTTACAGGCTGAGCTATTGGTTAGAGAGAGTCAATAAGATGCTAATATAGCATGCAGACTTCTTGCAAATTGTATGCAGCTTGAGATTGGGCTAGTCAAAATCAACAGGAAGTAAATTTTTGATGGACCAGATCAAATCTGCATTCAATTTGCATGAAAGCTGTAATTCTTTGCATCTCATTAACAATCTGTAATGATGCCAGCCAAGGAGGCACAGCAGCCCCAGCCAAAGGGTTTGGTATTAAAACACGATTTTATCTTCAGAAGCCTCATTTAATACAAAAGATTTGAATGTTCTTTTTACTATACCTATGGTAAACCTATGGTAATTTTAAAGTGGGTTCTGTTACCGCTGCATCTCTGTGCCGCCCTGTGGGGGTGAGAAATGTGGGAAGCTGTCAAGAAGTCCAATGCTTTTCTGCACACTTTCTGAAAAGCATTTGACTGTCATTCTGGCAGAGGTCTCTGTGAATATAGGCCATTAGCTATATGCCTGTAGATGTGGGAAAAACATTTCTGCTCCGTGGAAAAGGTGGTAGCAGTTTTAGAAAGGACAAAAGGACAAAGGTCTGTGCTGGAAAGTCATGACTGACAGGGAGAGCTGCTCCTCCATTGTTCTGTGCAGGTAACACAGACTGGGTCTGTGAAGTAGATTGGATATCGGTCACATTCCCATAGTTGCCAGGCTTTTAAAGTAGTTTAGTGAGTTGGTCTTGTAGAAGCAATTATTAGAGCATAAGTGCATTTTTAACTGTAGATGTAACTTCTTGACCTGTTCCTGTAGCGTCTATAAAAATTAATACATGCAGGCTTCACATTCTGCAGGTTGGTGTGTGTGTGTGTGTGTGTGTGTGTGTGTGTGTGTGTGTGTGTGTGTGTGTGTGTGTGTGTGTGTGTGTGTGTGTGTGTGTGTGTGTGTGTGTGTGTGTGTGAGATGCACAGCAGTTACCACTCCTTGCTAGTACTGAGAGGTTATCTTCATGCTGGACTGAGCCAGTACATTGGCTTTGGTGTGTGTCCACAATATCTCCATAAAAGTAGCCACACACTTGTCAAACCTGCTAGAGGTCTATGCCCCAACATGCCTGCCCAATCGTAATTTCAGTCGATTTACAGAAAAAATTTGATCAGACAGAACGTTGTGATCGTGGGCAGGAGATACGGTAGATTGATGGCCCATAGCATTGTACTTCATTGAGCAGTGCAACACTGTGGTTTGTTTTAATTTCAATGATTTCATGCAGACATTTATTGACAATTTGTTTGAAGAGGGATCTATTCCTTCCACACAGTGCAGACAGATACAGATCAGAGAGGGATCAATCTTTTGGCTACGCCGTGTGGCAGTTTTTTTAGTGTGTGATATTACCTTTGAACAGAAAACTGAGCTCAGTGAGGCTGCATAACAGATGGGAGAAACCTAAAGGTGATGTGTGGTGGCGTTTACCCAAATGTATTAAAGTGGCTGCATAGATGGGGTTGAGTAATGTGACATGAGTATGTGTGTGTGTGTATATACAGTGCCAAGCAAAAATACAACTAGACTGTGTTCCTTTTCTTCCTGAAAGAATTAAAAAATACATGCTACCATACTTAAAACTATTATTGTATTTTTCCCAGTTATTACTCCCTTTAAATTATGTGCCTATCACAATGTATGACGCCAATATTTTATTTGGAAATAAACGTGCATTTTTTCAGTTTTGCGTCCATCACTTTTTACAAGCCCCTCTTGACATGCATATTAAAAAAAAAAATTCAGACCCAAAGGTAACTGTTTGTTTTTGTTTTTTGTTTTTTTTAAATTGTAATTTTATTTTTATTTAAAGTTTTTTAATTGGGTATTTTTTGGGGGGAGTGTGGGAAGTAAGGAATTCATTTTCATGTGTAGGACTGTTTCACAAAATTTATGTAAGTGTAATTTTACTATTTGGCCACAAGATGTCCTTTAGCATACGAATTGTACACAACAGAAAGTAATGCATAACAGGAAGTAATGCGTGGATGTGTTACTTCTGACAACGCAATGATGCAGGCATCTCATTGATGGCGGCGTTCACTGACACAGGGACTTAGATCAATGAATAGGAACTGTGTTCCCATTCATTGATCTACGGGTGAACGGGCAGCGAGGAGTACCCCCGCAGGTGATCTATTTGACTGCAGTAGTGTCTGAATTATACCAGAAACCAGCATGTAGCTAATCTTGTCAATTCTGTCAATATTGTCAAACACTTGATCTGCATCCATATCCCTCTCACCTTGGGTTCACTTTAATCTTCCACTGTTGAGCTGACCGAAGTGCTGAAGTCACTGTGAAAGTTGAAAGGTACCTTTTATGTTCTGGGCACATTACCCATGTGATAGGCCGGGGTGCATCTTTGTCTACGTTTATAAGATGGAGTTTCTTACATGTCGACATTGTGTCCTATATAGTAGAATTAGACCCAAATGAGACCCTCTAGCAGTGACTGTAAACTAGCACTGGTATATATTGAAATGGGGGGGGGGGGGGGAGCACCGGTATGGAGTTGGACCCAGGTGCCTCTTATCTGCATATACTAAGCAACTGTTCTTTCTGTGGTTCTGGGGCTCAGGAAGCCATGTAGGAACTGCATGTTAGAATACCTTCTCTGTTGGGTTAGGCAAATAGATAGACCAGGGATGCTCACCTGATGGAATGAGTTTCATTCGGATTTCATCCAAGTAATTAAAGCACCTAGGCGGGTGTGCGAGAGGGGGTTAACTTACCCAGCAGGCATCTTCTTTAACCTGTCCCACTCTGCGTGCCAAGCCGCGGTCACGTGATTACAAACACTTCCTCTTTCTGGGTTGAAGGAGGAAGAGTAGTCGTCGCGTGACGTGGCTTGGCTTGAAACTCATTCGGATTTCATCCGGTGAGCATCCCTGATAAAGACTGATCCTGGCAATATATGTGATCTCTCATGGAGCTAATGCTGGGAATACATCATGAGTTTTTCGGCAGATAGATGGCATAATAGATAATTTCAGACAGGTCCAATCTCAATTTCTATTCACTTCTATGAAAAATTTGATCAGAAAAACGTGTATTCCTAGCATCAGACAAACAATTACTTTCCAGCCCTGAGGATGTTTATTCTACACTATATAACAATGGTGTGGTCCCCAGCTTTGGTTATATGTACAGTGGTTTTCAAAAGTATTCGGCCCCCTTGAAGTTTTCCACATTGTCATATTACTGTCACAAACTTAAATCCATTTTTTGGAATTCCACGTGAAAGACCAATACAAAGTGGTGTACATGTGAGAAGTGGAACGAAAATCATACATCATTCCAAACATTTGAAAAAAAAAAATAACTGCAAAGTGGGGAGTGTGTAATTATTCAGCCCCCCTGAGTCAATACTTTGTAGAACCACCTTTTGCTGCAATTACAGCTGCCAGTCTTTTAGGGTATGTCTCTACCAGCTTTGCACATCAGGAAGTGAACTCTTTGACCCGGAAAAGAAATACAATGTATTTATTCTTGAAAACACGAACGCAATCGCTGCACAAATCTATTCTGTGAGCATTTTGTGTTTCTCCTATACCTTCTATTGAGGCGGAATAGCCTCAAACGGTCCACGCACCGCTTTGCTGCCCGCATAGCGCATGACCCACGCCGATATGAACCTTCTCATAAACATTACACAAGCATTTGGGGGGGGGGGGGGGCGTTTTTAAAAAGCGCACGCGGGAGAAAAAAATTGAGAAAACGCCTGCAGTGTGAACGAGCCCTAAAGGAGCGGGATGTTTCATATGCAGCTGTTTATAACAGCAGAGTAACTGGCTGCGGTATTTGGATATATCGCTTATAAAAGATATACAGTGGGCAGCTGTTGCCGATTCTCCGGCTTACCACAGATTAAGCATAACAAAGTATAAGGCCTGGTGCACACCAAAACCCGCTAGCAGATCCGCAAAATGCTAGCAGATTTTGAAACGCTTTCTCTTATTTTTCTGTAGCGTTTCAGCTAGCATTTTGCGGTTTTGTGACGCGTTTTTGGTGTAGCAGATTTCATATATTGTTACAGTAAAGCTGTTACTGAACAGCTTCTGTAACAAAAACGCCTGCAAAACCGCTCTGAACTGCTATTTTTCAGAGCGGTTTGCGTTTTTCCTATACTTAACATTGGAGGCAGAAACGCCTCCGCAATCCAAAAAATGCCTCACCCCGGGAGTATGCGTTTCAGCAAAACGCCTCCCGCTCTGGTGTGAATCACCCTATTGAGATACATTGACCAAGCGTATCCGCAGCCGCAAGCAGCTGCAAAAACGCCAATAAACCCGCTCGGTGTGCACCAGCCCTAAGTGAGTCTTTTTCTTGCTGGGGTTTTTTTTTTTTTTTTTTAGTATAGCTATGACTAATTCAAAGTTTATACATGCTGTCTGATGGGTTTCGTGGCATTCCTCCCCTCTGGGAAGTGCTTATAGGCCTGGTGCACACCAAAAACAGCTAGCAGATCCGCAAAATGCTAGCAGATTTTTGAAACGTTTTGTCTTATTTTTCTGTAGCGTTTCAGCTAGCATTTTGCGGTTTTGTGAAGCATTTTTGGTGTAGTAGATTTCATGTATTGTTACAGTAAAGCTGTTACTGAACAGCTACTGTAACAAAAAACGCCTGCAAAACCGCTCTGAACTGCCGTTTTTGAGAGCGGTTTGCGTTTTTCCTATACTTAACATTGAGGCAGAAACAAAACGCCTCCCGCTCTGGTGTGCACCAGCCCATTGAAATACATTACCCTAGCGGATCCGCACCCGCAAGCGGATCGCAAACCGCAGCAGAACCGCTCTGGTGTGCACTAGGCCTTAAAGTACTTTTAAGATGTTGTAGACTGTTCTGGGCAGCATGGAATGTTTTGACTGTGCCCTACACCATGATATCAACTAAGGCCTGAGACACCCTGCAGAGCGATTTTTGATTTGTCAGTGCTGCAGGTTTTTTTTTTTTTTTCGGGGTGGGGGGGGGAGGGTGTTGTTTTTCTTTTACCTCTCTTATTGACTTGCATTAAAATCGCAGGTAAAATTGAGCCAAAATTGCCATGATCACTAATTTTTGGGAAAATCGCAATCGTGGTAATTTTACTGAGTTTAAAAAAAAAACACCTTGTTGACTTGCATAATTGCAAACGCAGCACTGACTAATCCAAAAGTGCTCTGCGTTGTGTCCCAGGCCTAAGTACCTGTCATCACCTAGACGGACCTCCAAGTTGCATATAGGCTTATGTGCCTCCTTTAGGGGGAGAGCCATGGCTCTCAAATGGTTAACTTTTTAATCCGAAGAAAACATGGTTGATGGGCTATCCCCATCCAGGCTAGACAAAACCTGAATGCATTGAAAAATGACATGCATGTGAAGATTGCCCCACTCTTGTCACTTACATTTCATGCAATTCCAAGTGTCTTTAGACACTTAAGGTTCTAGTGTGTCTTCGGTACCCTATGGCAACTAAAAACATTAATTTTAATTGTGAAGGGTCTTCTGCCAATCAATTCCTTGCTGGTCAAAGACCAAATCTATTACAAATACTTCTCCTGTGCCTGCTTTGTCCTTTCACAGTTATTAACCTCCTTGCCGACTGCTTCACGCCAATTGGCGTGAGCAGTGAGGCAGCCCCAGGACCTCTCCACGCCCATTGGCATGAACGGCCGTCTATAGGGCTAGCAGGAGATTGTGCGCAGGATGCACGTGCGTCTCCTGCTTAGGGGGTGGAGCTCTGCCCCGCCTTCTATCTCAGAGGGGCAGTTGCCGCTCGGGAGACTGTTAGAAGGCGAAACCGCCGTCTAATTACTTTGTACAGCGCTGCGATCTGCAGCAGCACTCTCTTTAAAAATGTTAATTAATTGGGTTACCCCCTTCTTTTAGAGGTAAGCCTATTTGTGTATGTTTTATCTAGCTGACCTTATCCCTTCCACTCATCACATCTTAGGTGCCTCCTTCCTTTCAGTATACTCATCTCTGGGTGTTGGCAGTGTATGTTGGTTCCTTGAAACCCTTACACCCCCTTTCCTTTTCCTGGGGAGTGACCTACATTGACAAAGACTAAAGAACCCGAGTGAGGATGGGCTTTCCTCACCAGCTGTTACACTGTGATTGCTGGTCTTGCAACCTATTCTTGTAAGTATTCTGCACATACTGTTGAGTGCCCCATACCCTCAATGTGCTACACTGTCAGGGGCTCCTGGTGTCCCTGTCTCGTTTTTGTCTCCTTTGGAAGGTCCTTGGACTCCATTGGTACTACACCCTCTAATATTTCCTCATCTTCTGTTTCCCTCTTTCTGTTCTGTCTCTTTTCTTTTACTGGATCTAGTTCCTCTCTTCCTCAACTTCAACTTAAAAATGTTGGCCCTTGTTAGTGTGAAAATATGACCTCATACTAATTTCTACAAAACTAACCTGGCAACTATACAGTTTACTGGTTATATCATGGAAATAACAAACCAAAATAACATTCCCTGGCTTTTAACTGTCTTAACCACAACTCTCATATCTGCTGGAAATGCCTCTTCAAGGCAGTACAACTCTGTAAGTAAAAAATAAAAAAAAACATGGGTGGGTCTCATCACTCCACTTACTCGTCATACTCAAGGCGAGTGGTGCTATACCTACCATTTCAACTTTACAACCTCAAACTTGACTTTGATATTTGACATGCCATCCTCCATGCAACAGTGAACCATGCACTTTTTAAAGAGAAACTGTTTAAAAAAAAAAAAAACTGCCTCTGGGGGTACTTACCTTGGGAGTGGGTTGTCTCTGGATCCTAAGGAGGCTTCCCCTGTCCTGTCCATTCCTGATCCAGCACTGGCTTCCTCGAACTGCAGCAGATGACAATATTTAAATTGGGATCCAGCGCAGGCGCAATACCATCCTCCAAGCCCCTCGGGCTCTGGCGAATTTACCCATGCCCAATCGGGTCAGCTCTACTCGAGGGTTACACTCTGGGGGGGCCTGTACAGCGCCGCTAACAAGTGCCTGGCCAGTGCAGGAGAGCAGTTCACTGACACAGGTAGCTGATAAGTGGTGAATTCACAGTCTAAGGGGCCTTAGAAAGGAATATGAGAAGGTATAAGAAGATTTCCTCACTGTAGTGGTGTCAGCCAGGGATCAATTACAGCAAACTAAATTCCTACATAGGGTATATTTAACCACGACCATATGCATGGAATGACTAATACCAACTCTGACCACTGCTGAAGATGTTTGTCTGATTTGGGAAATTTTATACACATTTCTGGTTTTGTCCAAATATTATCCTTTTTGGAAAGATATCCTGGGGATAATAAACACACTTTTTAAGACCTCATTGCCATTAGACCCAGGGTTGTTGCTGTTGGGGAGGTTCGGTGAACACTCTCACTAAATAAATGCAAACAATGATTCAAGTTCTGAGTAGAGATGGCCTGAACGGTTCACCGGCGAACTTCCGGTGGTTTGCGTTCGCCATGTAAGGCGAACTTTCCCGGAAGTTCGGTTTGCCCCCATAGTGCACCATTAGGGTTAACTTTGACCCTCTACATCACAGTCAGCAGGCACATTGTAGCCAATCATGCTATACTCCCTCGTGGAGCCACTCCCCCCCCCCCCCCCACCTTATAAAAGGCAGGCTCCGCCGGCCATTACACTCACTCGTGTGCCTGCATTCATTAGAGAAGGGACAGCTGCATCAGACTCTCTCATAGGGAAAGATTGTTTAGGCTCTTGTAGGCTTGTTGGCTTGCTCCTTGCTGATTCTTACTGCTAAAATAGCACCCCACAACAGCTATTTTGAGAGCTAATCTTGTTCTTGTGATCTACTTTTTTTTTTTTCTGTGCCCCACTGACACTTGTGTTGCATAGACAGCCATGCTAATTCATACTGTGTGTGTGCCTCTGCCAGCCAGGCCCAGCACATTGTCACTACCTGTGTGTGTGACAGGTGCACATTGTAATAACCAGTACTGCATATACCTACCTGTTGTGTTCAGTGGCACACTTTGCTGACATTCAGCGGAGAAACAACTTGCCGGTGAGACGCTTGATATGTGATAGCCCGACTCGCTGAAATTCGACCCTGGTCATGTTCTCTCGCCTGCTAGAACGGGAGAAAGCTGTCACCCTGTACCTGTACAGTTACAGTACAAGGACACAATCTGGGAAGATGGGGATGTTGTGGCCCAACAACTGGACACTGATGCGAAATGCATGTAGGCTCATGCGGCCGTTTGAGGAGGTGACCAACCTGGCGAGTCGCAGTGAAGGCACCATCAGACTTGCCCTCCATAACAGATTCTCGTTAAAGGATTTAAAGTTGATTCATTTCACATATACAGCAGGGCCTCGAAAGTCCTCCTGTATTGTTATTTTTGGTCACTGCCTCGGGACGTGCATGCTATGCCTGCTGCCTTACTTGGATGTGCAGGGGTGGTGGCCGTTTCTTAGGCTCCCACTCCGGACTGGAATCAAACCAGGATTCCCCGGCCATTACCCGTGGTCACTCACAATGGCAGACTTGCCCTCCATAAGATTCTCGTTGCAGGTACTGAACAGCAAGCAGAACAAGTATTTAAAAAAAAAATAGATGTAAGCTTTAACAATGGTAGAGAAAGAACCATTGAAAGTTGATAAGGCAGTCAAACATTACCTGACATCACTGAGTGAGGAAGAGCAATCTCGCCATGGTGTGCACCAGTCCAGCATGGCCGTCACTACGCAAACAGCTGTTTGCGGTGCGTTACACAGTGAGTTTGGTGTGTCAGTGTGAAGCAGTACTCTAATTACACTAACTGATTGATGTATACACATGCAAGATGTTTTAAAGCACTTTATGCCTGCAATTTAGCATTTAATATGATTTCTGCCCTTACATGCAAAAATCTGGATTTGACGCAAAGCAGCGTTTTATCCCACTCTGTCATGCCCCCCTCCAGATGTTAGACCCCTTGAAACATCTTTCCATCACTTTTGTGGCCAGCATAATTTTTTTCTAGTTTTCCAAGTTCACCTCCCCATTGAAGCTATTGCGGTTCGCGAAAGTGCGCGCGAACCAAACCTTTCGTGGAAGTTCGCGAACCGAAAATCAGAGGTTCGGGCCATCTCTAGTTCTGAGCTTTCAAGCCAGAAAAAAAATCCTTAAGCTATTGAAAAAGGCCTCTATTCCTACATTGGGAATGTGGGCAAGATCAGTGAATAAGACACTACCCCTTTACAAGACTACATACCTAAATAGGTGTACTAAAAATATAGGAAGATTAAATATTGGACTGTACAAATCCTAACTTTATGCCTATCCTAGATCCTGCTGCAACTGGAAATGGTGGCGAATCGAGACGCTGGTGGGGGACTGGAAATTAAAACTTTACTTTGCTGTACTTTGTGCAACTTAAAAAAAAAAGTCAACTGTTAAAAAAAAGTTATCGATATTCTACTATTACATCCTCTAATCTAACTCTCACACTACTTACACCGAACACTCTTTCCCACCTACATCTAATGCTAAAGGAATTTGATACATTTTTGTTAAAAGATAACCCCAGCTGAACTAAGTAGGAAAAACAGGGGAAGCAGCCATGTACACCCGCCGTTCCCACTATTCTCTTCTGTCCCACACTTTTCCTACCTAAATGCCCCCGGCAGCCTCTTCCGGGTTGGTCATTAGTGCGCTGGTCCGGCTGCACACACAACCGGGAGCAGGCTGCGCATGATGTCATGACCACGTCATGCACATATCGCTTCTGGCCATGGGTGCCTGATGTAAAATGCGCACAGCCAGGCTAGTGCCTGCACAATAATGCCTGACCCCGCCAAACCAGAAGAGGCTGCCAGGGGGCATTTAGGTAGGAAAAGAGGAGGACAGAGGAGTATGGGGGAGCGGTGGACAACAGGACAACTCCCAGTACATGCACCCCTCCTGTTTTTCCTTGCTTAGTTCAGCTCTGGTGTCCTTTAACCACTTGCTGACCACGCACTCATACCGCGCGTCGGCAAAGTGGCAGCTGCAGGACCAGCGACGCAGAACTGCAAGCTAATTAATCAGGAAGCAGCCGCTCGCACGAGCGGCTGCTTCCTGTCAATTCACGGCGGGGGACTCCGTAAATAGCCTGCGGGCCGCCGATCGCGGCTCGCAGGCTAAATGTAAACACAAGCGGAAATAATCCGCTTTGTTTACATCCGTACAACGCTGCTAACAGTAGCAGCGTTGTACCAGATCAGCGATCCCCGGCCAATCAGCGGCCGGGGATCGCTGTCACATGACAGGCAGGAGCCTGTTAGAGGCTGCACAGGACAGATCCATTCCTTTGCAGCCTCGGATCTCTGGGGAAGGGAGGGAGGAGAGGGAGGGGGGGAATTATGCCGCGGAGGGGGGCTTTGAGGTGCCCCCCCCCCCCGCAACACCCAGGCAGGAGCGATCAGACCCCCCCAGCACATCATCCCCCTAGTGGGGAAAAAAGGGGGGCGATCTGGTCGCTCTGCCTGCACCCTGATCTGTGCTGGGGGCTGTAGAGCCCACCCAGCACAGATCAGCAAAATCAGCGCTGGTCCTTAAGGGGGGGTAAAGGGTGGGTCCTCAAGAGGTTAAAGCAGTGTTTCTCAACATTTCATAGGGTATGTACCCCTTTTGAAAGCCTGTGCTGGCCAAGTACCCCCTGATATAAAGACGATCTCAAGTACCCCTTGAGACAGATACACTTAATAGTAGTACTTGATAATTGTTTCTAAACCGTTTCCACGCATTTGCTATTGTTTTTTTTTTTTTTAAAGATTCTTTATTTTTTAATTTTCAATACATAAAAAGACATAACATTACATAACATAAGGTCTTAGCTGACCCATTGATACATTGAGCAGATAGAGCTGATCAGCCATCAGTGCCGACCAACAAAGCATAGTATGGTCAACAATAGGACAACATAAGTTCAGCATCCAGCAGTGTCATAGTGAGTTCAGATATACCACAGTAGTATAAGTCTCTATATTGTGAATAGATATAAGCCCTCTAGCTTTAAATTATTTGCCAAAGTTAGATAACCCAGTGCCCCTCGGGGAACATACAACCGGGTATTTACTTTAATAGGCAGAGAATGGTTTTCTTTTTCCTATTTCGTGTCTGTGGGCTGACAGAAGGGGAAAGGGATAAAAGGTCACCAGGACATGGCGGTAATGATGTATAGCAAGAAGAGAGCGAGAAGAAAGGAAGGAGGAAGAAAGAAAAAGAAAAAAGAAAGATAAGAAGGAAGGAGAAGAAGAAAAGCAATCGGTGGGCCGAAGAAGGGCAACCGGCACTTCCCAGGGAGTGTCCATATTTCCCAAATGGAATGTTAGGGATTATGCTTTAGGTGTCTTAAGCAGACATGATGGTGGTATATTGTGGGGACTCTTTGAATTCGAACCACCAAAACCATGTTTTCCAGAACTGTTCTGATCTGTCATGTATGGTGGAAGTCAGGTCTTCTAACTGGCAAATTCGGTCCACCTCCCTCATCCAATCCCTTATGCCAGGTGGATCTTGTGACTTCCAACGTTTGGCTATCAGCGCCTTGGCTGCATTGACCAAGTGTCGGGTGAGTGATTTTTTATATTTTTTAATAGGCCATGAATTATGGTGAAGGAGGAAGAACTCTGGGGAGTCCGGGGGTAGAAAATCTGTCAACTTATGCATCTGGGACCGTACCTCATGCCAATAGCCTGTTAGGCTGGGGCAGGACCAGAAAATGTGCAGCAAGGTACCAGAATCTTGACCACATCTCCAGCAAAGTGAGGAGGTGGTGGGGTACATCATGTGGAGTCTCGTTGGGGTGAGATACCATCGCGTGAAGATTTTATAACCCGCCTCTTGACTGTTTGATGATATTGATGTTTTGTGGGAGAAAATTAAGATCTTCTCCCACTGCCGTGTTGAAAACGAGGTGCCAAGATCAGATTCCCACCTCAACTTCAACTCCGCAGTCGGATCTTCAGCATCATTAAGCAGTGAGTACATAAGTGAGACGGTTCCTTTAATTGGGCCTGTCGCCATACATGTTTGTTCAAACACAGTAAGAGTTCTTCCCCAACTAGCTCTGGCGCCTTGCTGAAGTAAAAAGTGCTTAAATTGAATCCAGCTCCAGTGATCCAATTCAGAGGAGTTCAATACACTCCCCAGACCGGACAACGGGAGCCATTCTTTATTGGAGATCAGGTGGTGAGCACATAGCGGCTGAATGGTGCGCCAGGGAGCATAACTCCGGGGGTGCATTCCTAAAGGGAATGCTGGGTTATTGAGAATGGGCATTAAGGGAGATGGCCAGGGGGATATGCACTTACGAGATCTGTATTTGGTCAGCATCTTGAGGGTGTGACTAATTAATGTGGCTGCAGAGTCATGTATCCGTATGGATTGGGCTCGCCAGGAAATCTGGCGGAGACTTTCGCCTGCTAGTTCCTCCTCTATTTCCACCCATCTTTTTTGGGAAGAGTGCCTATGCCAATCAATGACTCTTATTAAGATCGCTGATGCATAATATAGAGTTGGATTGGGCACCGCCATACCCCCCCTTTCCTTAGGCGCGGTTTGCAATATATATTTCAGTCTGGGCTTGCGTCCTCCCCAGATAAATTTGGAGAATTCCCTTATTAGGTGTTTGAAATATTTAACCGGTAGATGTATTGGAAGAGTTTGGAAGAGGTAGAGTAATCGAGGCATGATTGTCATCTTAATAATGCATGACCTCCCGAACCACGAAAAGTAAGGTTTATCCCATTTTTGCAAGTCTGTCTTAATTCGTTCCAAGGCGGGTGTGAAATTAGAAGCCAACAAGTCTTTAGGGTGGGGGGTGATGTGTGTACCCAGATATTTAAGAGCTTTAGATGGCCATTTAAATGGGAAATTAGTCTTTAGAGTGTTATTTAGTGTACTAGGGAGCAGAACCCCCAGTGCCTCACTCTTATCATAATTAATTGACAGGTTAGCGAGGCGTCCATATATCTGAAATTCTAGTAACAAGTTTGGTAGAGAGATGTGTGGGTTCGTAAGGTAAAAGAGCATGTCGTCCGCGTATGCAGCGACTTTATGTGATGACTTCGTCATGTTCACTCCCTGAATGTCTACATTATTTCTAATTGTGCATAGGAAGGGTTCAAGGGATAATGCAAAGATCAATGGGGAAAGAGGACAGCCCTGCCTCGTCCCATTGCGAATGTTAAAAGATTCGGACAGAACCCCATTTGCCTTTACCTTAGCATTAGGTGAGGAGTACAATGCCATTATACGTCTACACATTTTTTCGGATAGGCCGATGTGTCTCAAGGTGCCCTCTATAAAGTCCCAGTCCACCCTATCAAAAGCCTTTTCGGCATCCGTAGAGAGGAGTAAGATTGGGGTGGACTGGGACCTTGCCCAATGCACAATGTTAAGGGTGCGGATGGTGTTGTCTCGGGCCTCTCGGCCCGGGACAAAGCCCACCTGATCTGGGTAAACTAGACTGGGTAGAATACGCGATAGCCTGTTAGCTAGCATTTTAGAGTAAACCTTCAGGTCTACATTGAGTAACGAGATAGGCCGATAACTCTGGCACATGGAGGGATCCTTTCCTTCTTTCGGCAATACCGAGATGTGTGCTTCCAACATTGAGGAGGGGAAGTCTACATTTTCTTCTTGATTTTCAGAGATTGCATTAAATGTTTGTAGCATGTACGGGGCTAGGACTGTTTTAAATTTCTTATAATATTCGGGAGTATAGCCATCAGGGCCTGGGGCCTTCCCTGTAGGGAGTTGGGATAGTGCTATCAGAAGTTCATCCTCCAAGAGTGGCTCTTCCAGTGCCTCAATGTCTTCTGAGGACAGCGAGGGCATACCTGATTTTGTCAGGTATTCAGTGATTCTAGTTCGCTTGAGTTCTAAGGAGGACGAGCCATAGGAAGAGGGAAGGCTATAGAGACCCGCATAATACTCTCTAAAAACTCGCGAAATATCTTCATATTTGTGTACTAGTTTGGAGTTTTTGTCTTTTATAGATGGTATATAGTTGGCGGTTTGTTGTTCTTTAAGGGCTTTTGCTAACATTGACCCACACTTATTGCCGAACTCGTAGAAGGAGCGCCGGCATCTGAAAGCTGCATATTTGACTTTGTGAAATAGAAGTCCTCTAAGTGATTCTCGCCTACGTGTCAACTCCGACAAGGTCGAAGGAGAATTACTCCTTTTGTGTTTTGTTTCTAGTTCAGCGATGGATGCGAGTGTATCCACGATATCCCGTTCACGTTCCCTCTTCCTTCTGGCCCCCTCTCTTATCAGTAGGCCTCTAACATAGCATTTATGAGTTTCCCATAGGGTTAGTGGAGAGGTATCTGGCTGTGCATTAAGATGAAAAAATTCCTCCATTTCTGCCTTCAGTTTTCCATAGACCTGTTTGTCTTCGATCAGAGAGCTATTCAATCTCCAAGAAGCGGGACCCCGTCTGCAGTCTCCCAATGAAACCTCCACTGTAACGGGCGCATGATCCGAAAGGGTCATGCAGCCTATTCCGGGAGAAGCGGAAACCGAGAGGAGATTATGTGAAAGGAAAATGTAATCAATCCTCGAGTAGGTGTTGTGAGGGTGGGAGAAGAATGAGTAATCTGCTGCAGAGGGGTTATGCAATCGCCAGACATCCACTAGTTGCATAGAATGCAAAAGAGATCGGCACTTGCGTAATAGCTTCTGAGAGACCGGGCATCTCCCCGATGATGAATCCAGCGTTGGATTTAGCGTGAAATTTAAATCCCCGCCCAGAAGGATACTTCCCTCTGCGAAAGTATGTAATCGGGACAAGAAAGATTGTAGGAATGCGACCTGGTTTGTATTTGGAGCATAATATGAACCTATGGTTATTTTTTGATCAAATATGGTGCCCTTGATCAGGTTGAATCTACCCTGTGGATCCCCATATTCATCAGTCATGACAAAGGGGGTGTCCTTAGATATTAGTATCGCTGTTCCCTTAACCTTAGCATCTTGAGGGGGGCTACAGTACAGGGTTCTGTAATATTTATTGTAAAGTTTGGGTATCTTGGGCCTTTTAAAGTGTGTCTCCTGTAGACATACAAAGTTGGCATGATCTCTACGACATAGATTAAGAACTGCCGATCTCTTCTCTGGGATATTGAGACCCCTAACATTTAGAGATAGTAGTTTAAGTGACCGCTGGAATTCTGGTCATTAGTGGACACTCCCCAGCACCCGCACCCTCGGCCAACCCACCGTTTAGCGAATATTTCAATAGTAAAGACAGAGAAGGATAGAACAGATAAAACTTATAAGAAAATGTCTGACGCATATAAATGCGCATTGAGTATATGAGGAGCTAAATGATTGGTGTAAGAAGGTTGCTCACCCATATAACTCGCCAGGATCTAAAATCCTGGCATTGAATTACTGTACCTAGGGGCCTCATGGGCACCATTTCGCGATCGGCAATTCACACTGGGGTAAAAGAGACCGATGCAAGAGCTGCAGTCACGAGCTCCGGTCCCGGCCAATCGTGCGCTGCATATAAATCAACATTTCAACACATTAACCTCTATCCCCTAACAGGGGGAAAATTACATGAGCATAAAAGAAAAGAACAAAAAACCTTAGGAGAAAAAATAGTCCAGCTTCACTGGTAGGTATTGTGACACATTACTGATTCTGCAGACTTGAACACATTCACTTGTATACATTTGCACGTATATTTGCGTATACGTATGTACATAAAGCCCCCTCCCCCAGCCCCCCCCCGCCCCGAGGTCCCTCACGAGGCACCCGTAGTAGTTAGAGCATGAAAGAGCTATGAGATCCCCCTCAACCTCCAGAACTCACACTGCATATTGTACAGTCCCACCCGCCCTCCACCCGATACCACCCATCCCTAGGGAGGAGTGTCGACAAGATCACATGTGGTGATGTGCACCTAGCGCCCCTTGCCTATATGACGCACCATCAATCGCACCACTATGGTAGCGCTTTTGGGTTTTTACTGTACCCGTGGAGCGGGAGGAGAGGCGCCAGGGCCCGTCCTCGCGCCGGTGGGGAGGAAGTCCCCCCGGGCTAGAGCCCCCTAATGGCACCCCTCCAAAGCCGCCGCCGGAGAGCTACTTAAATGTCACTGCGCCCCATGTGATCTTGATCTCAAAGTGAGCAGGTTGGGTCAATAGCAGTGTAAGACTCAGGCACGTGTTGCCCCTGGGTGCCTTAAATGATAAGTCCCCCGAGTACCATCAGATTGTAGGAACCTTTTTACATGTAGTGCTACCAATGTCAATAAAATATTTACTCCCAACAGATGGGGATCTCTCAGCTCAGCCCGGGGGGAGGCACCGGAGCCCATCATTGCACAAAAAGAGGGGAGCCGGGGGGAGAGGGCAGCAGAACCAGCCACCGCCCCCCCCCCGGACCCCCTGGGCTAGGGCCCTCCGGCACCCCCCCAAAAAGGGCCGCACCCAGGACCCACCAAGATAGCATCATAGATAACACTTAACGCCAATGCATCCCCTTAGAGGGTCTGCAAGCTAAAATCCACTGTATCCTCAATCACTGAAAACTGCTGCGTGTACGCCGGACCCATCGGCACCCTCCCAGATTAATCATACATAGGATGGCATATATAAACAGTATCAGTGTCTCTGGTTAGACTCGCCGTAATGCTCGCTAGTTAGTGTGAGGACGTGTGGACATGTGTTACGTTCCTTAAGCCATGACTCCAGTCCACTGGGCAGTCTGGGGAATACGGAATCCGGAGGGTCTGGGAACAGTGTTCAAACGGCTGTGAGAAGCGTTACGGGGTATTAAAGCAAGTTAAAGGTGCTGGGCCAACAGGGACTATAGTCTCCAGGGTATCACTCGGGTGGGGCGAAGGCCAGGGATAGGGGTCACAGTACTCACATTATATCAAGTGTTAGCGCTGCTTACGCGGTTTCTGCGGTCCAAAGAAATCCATGGTGTCCGGGTTCCAATCAGGGACCGCCACTGTAGGAATGTCCATCACCCGGAAAAACTCTGGCAAATCCTTAGGGTGACGAACCGAAAAAGACTGCGTGCCTTTCTTGACCATTAACTGAAAAGGGAATCCCCATTTGTAGGTGATCTCATCCGAGGGGAACGATTGCAGTAGAGGCTTCAGGGCGCGGCGTTGTGCCAGCGTAGAGGGAGCCAGATCTTGAAAAAGGGACACTGTCGCACCTTGCCATTCTATGTTCCCCTTCTTCCTCGATGCCCCCATGATCTGCTCTTTCTCCTGGTAGTTATGCAGCCTACAGATGATGTCTCGGGGCTGATCCTCTCTTCCAGGTGCTGCTCGGAGAGCTCTGTGAGCTCTATCAAATTTAAGCTTCTGATCCGCCGGTCTGTTGAGCAGTCCATTGAAGAGGTTGCGTAGAGTGGGTATGATATCTTCAGTGGTTACCCGTTCAGGGATACCCCTCACTCGTACGTTATTCCGTCGTCCCCGGTTCTGCATATCTTCCATCTGTATCCGCATGGAACGGGAGAGAGAGGCTTGTCGCTCGCTGTCCTCTCGTAACTTCGCCATATCGGCCTGCAGCGAGGCCACACTGTTTTCCACCGACGTAACACGGTCTGATAGGCCAGAGAGATCTGCGTGAATGGCGGCAATCTCCGACCTCGTGGAGGACACGATTCTTTCGGTCTGTTCCTCCATATCTTGCTTGGTGGGGAGCCCTTTGAGGAATTTCCAAATGTCCTCCAGGTTAGTGAGGGCGGTTGGGCCCGATTTCATGGAGCTTGAGGTAGCCGGGGGCTGGGGCGCTGGGTCCGCCATATTGGGGGTAGCTGGCGTCTCACTTAGTGCCTGGAAATACCTGGTTAAAGGCCTCTGCGATGGTGTAAGAGGGCACTGCTGGGCCGAGTCACCTTTCTTAGATCTTTTCATGCCACTTCGAGTGAAAAGTGTAGAGGTTTAAGGCTTATTTAAGCTAAAGAAGCATTCACATGGCCGGGAGCTAAGCTGGAGCACGTCCTCACTCTTTCATCGCAGGCTCCGCCCCTTTGCTATTGTTTTTAATTAGATGAAATACTAGTTTGGCTGTTTATATAGGATTTATTATTTTCTGACACCTTAAATTTATTAAAAAATTAATTAAATACATCAAGCCCAAGTACCCCTGGACTCATCAGAAGAACCCCCTGGGGTACGTGTACCACATGTTGAGAACCTAGGCTTTAAAGATTCAATTTGTGTGCGTGTGTATTGAAAATATTAGACATAAATCTCTAGTGTTTGTGTAGAAAATTAGACAAAAAATAGTGTGGAAATTTGATTGTGCAGTTGAAACTGCTATAGTAGTAAAGAAGAACAGTTATGTACTTGTACCATTTTTATTCTAGTACTTTTGTCCTTTCTAAATAAGAGAAAAATAACCATCTTAAATGCTTGAAGGACTTATTAGTCAAGTAAAATGGCATTTGGATTACTTGAAATCATCAGAAAGAATCTGGCGCCACCAAGTGGAACAAAGCCAATTTTTATTTCGGCTTGCCAAATGGCAACGTCATTTTTGCAATCTAGTGCAATATATTCCTGTTAATATTCGAGCTACAAACCTGACTTGGCTGGATTAGAAATGTTAAGACTTTTACAGCATAACACTGCTTTTCCTTCAGGATGTAGTAGTGATTTCATTTCCTAGGATCCGCTACAGGGTTCCTCCAATTGGCCTTTTAGAGTTGTAAAACAAACAGGCATACAATGTCACATACATGTAAAAATAGCAGCAGGAAATTTGGGAGCAGATTAAACCCGATAATCGGTTCAACCTGCTCCTGCACAAGTCCCAGTGGCGTTAATTGCTATTCCCCCTCCAGGCTGCCATGGATAGTGGGGAAAGACGTAATTCGGTGGCTGAATTACGCTGTTTTTAATGTAATTTGGGCTCCGTCTTTTGCCGGTGCCCAAATTACCTTCTGAGCTACGCTATAACTGTAATTCGTATTACAGCCTATGGCTGCGCACAGTGCGTCCAATTTTCCTGGTGCCTATTTGTTCTGCTTCGTACAATGTCTACATTCCATAGGGTTGACTACAACCAATTACAGGAACAGCTGCTTGTGATCAGAAGTATCAAAAAAGGCTAAATGAGTATTAAATGTGCTGCTGCTGCTGCTTCTTCTTACCACACTTACAGATTTTGCTGTAGGATTCTTCTCTGCAGTCACTGCTGGTTACATCTGTTCCTGTACAGTGCTGATTCAGGTGTCTCAATGTAGGAAAAATGGCACCCAGTATAAACCTGAATAGCTAAGGATTATGGTGTAGAAGGTATCACTGAGTTGGACACACTATAAGGATGTGTGATTAGAAAAAAAGTTCTGTTTTTAGTATGAAATTCAGCCAAATATTTTAAAATCTGAATGTGTCCTCCCCCCCCCCCCCCCCCCCCCCTTTATTTCTACAGTTCTAGTGTTTGCAATTTATATTCTATACCTTTTGCTGACAATGCTAAATCCATTAAAGAGAAGACACTACATTTATATTGTGCTTTTCTCCTGACGGACTCAAAATGCCAGAGCTGCAGCCGCAGCTCAGTAGGCAGTAACAGTGTTAGGGAGTCTTGCCCAAGGTCTCACTGAATAGGCGCCGGCTTACTGAACCGAGATTCAAATCCAGGTCTCCTGTGTCAGAGGCAGAGCCGTTAACCAGTACACTGTCCAGAAAAGAATAGCTTCTCAGACTACATTCACACTGCGATGTAATGGACGCATTGTAACATGGAGTATTAAACCTATGAGACGATCACAGTTGAGTCCAGTGCAGTAATTGGAGTGTGGTTCCCTGATGCACTGTTAGAGCTTGTTCAGACTATACGCGCTGCCGTGCGCATTTTGGCAGCGTGTATAGTGTGCGACACGCAAGAACGGTAGAAGGGCATAGACAGCCCTTCTACCATTCTCATCATATGCGCTATCGCGTGCTGCATGCATTTTTGGGAATCGCAGCGCAGATCCCATTCATTGTAATAGCAATGGAGCGCAGATGACATGCGATCGGACGTGTTGCGGTCCGATCGCACAACCATCTGCGCTAAATGATGTGAACGAGGCCTTACCGCATAATGCATGCGTTGACAGTGAAGCATACTTTTCATTCACTGTATGCGATGAAAGTTTTTTTTTTTGCGTTCGTTTTTACAGAGCATGCAATGCGAATGCCACTGTGAATGTAGCCTCATGCTTACTATGCATCCACAGAATCCCACATTTAGAAGTTAGGTTTATTTTGTGCTGTTTTAAAATTGCACAAGTATTTTATTGCATTTCACATAAAACTTCAAAATTATTGTAGAGCTTCCCCTGACCTCTACCACACACCTCAGTCTCAATCGCTCACATCAACATAAGGGCCCTTCTGTGGATGAGTGATTTTGGATTCAGGTCAAAATTTTAGTTAGATTTTTCCAATACAATGCCCAAACCTGGATGGTAGCTGGGATTATGAACTGGGATGTTTTAAAAACAAGATAAACTGGTGGGGGTCGTTATAACCAAAGATCCCAGTGTTTGGTACATGTTGGTAGCTGAGATCGTGTATAATCAAAGTCTAAATTGGATAGTAGGATTGTTAAGGTGAAAATAATTTTGAGACAATAATTATGAAAAGTATTATGATACAGAATTATACTAATTATGAAAATCTATTGGTAAATGGACTAATCAAATCTTGCAGTAAAAGCATTTCACTGGTCCATATTCAAACTGCACAGATTTGCAGTAATATTTGCATATTTCTGCGTCCACTTACAATTATTTCAAAGTTTGTGCTGCGCACCTTTTAGACATCCATGGCACAGGAATATAGGGACACAGAAATTCTTAAATATATCTACTGTAGGTGGAAGTAGTTCTGCATGTAGGGACTAGATTGTGAGCCCCTCTGAGGGATAGTTAGTGACAAGACAATATATTCTGTACAGCGTTGCATAATATGTTGGCCCTATACAGTATAAATACTGAAATAAATTAAAAAGCTTTTAGACATCTATAGCATATGGATGTGAAAATGCCTAAATGCTTATATGCAAAGACGGCAGTCGAAGGCCCCGTTCACACTTGCATTTTGGCATGCAAACGGACCGGATCCGGATCGTATCAGGACCTGATCCGGATCGGTCCGTTTGCATAAGGACTGTATCAGGCTGCCATCCGGATCGTAAAAAAATAACAAAATACCTTTAAAGTTGTTGGGGTCAGTAGAAGGTGCACCTGGTACAATCAGGTCCTCCGCTGTAGGCCTCACCTCCGACATACTGCCAAACAACTCCAGCACGTGTGTCACTGCTGCTCCACTCCAGATATGCTGGGCCCATGTGTCCCCATCCGAAATGTCCGCTATGATACGCATAGGAAGTGGGGTCGAATGTCAGGTGTTTGTCTCCAGTGTGTTCTGTGCTTTCCGTTCCCCATAGGTTTCTATATCCGCATGGTGCAGTCAGGATCTGGTCCGGGTGCGTGGGCCGGATGATCCGGACCCAAAAAATAGCGCATGTTGGAAAAGCCTCCGGAGTCCGGATCCGATCCGACTCTGTTCTGTACGGAACGTACGCATGTGAACGTCTGCATAGCCTTTGCATTGCTATGCGGAACGTACGTTCCATTTGTACAGTATACGGTGCGGATCCGATCAGGCGGATCCGGACAGGTAACGCTAATGTGAACTAGGCCTGAGAGTTGAGACTGGAGCCACACGTCACTCTGCAAAAAACTTCTGCATTTTTCTGCAAACTACTTTTCAGTCCCGGCACACTTGGTTGATCGCAGCTGACTATCAGCAATAGAGAATAGCATTGCGTGTGCAAAAAAAAAAAGAGCCGGTATATTTTTTTCTTACAGCAGAAAAACACATTATCCCTCTTTTCCTTGCAATTCTCCTAAGGGAAGGATTATGTGCGTTTTTGTATAGCGGAAAACGCACGCAAATCTTTGCAAGTGTGACCCCTGCTTTTAGGTGTTATGGTCCCAGTTAAATCGCACAGTTCTAATCTAAAAGGTATTGACTGACCTTTTTCTTTTTTTTTTTTCTTTTTTGTAAATCTGTCCCCTGCACTCAAACCGTTCTCTTCCTGGAAAGGGATTTATGGCTGTAATTCTTTATTCCTTTAGGCAGGAAAAAAAGAACACAGCCTGGTTATTTGTATGCTTGGCACTCTACATACACATGTTTATCTTATCATGCCACTTGGGCAGTACAGTGGCATAATGGTTAGTGCTTTCACCCTGCTGCACTGGGTCCACCGTTCGAATCCCAGCCAGGTCATCATCTGCAAGGAGATTGTATGTTCTCCCCGTGTCTGTGTGGGTTTCCTATGGGCACTCTGTTCCCCCCCTCCCCCCCCAAAAAAACCAAAAACATACAAATAAGTTAATTGACTTACCCCTAAAAGTGTCCCTAGACTACAAAACATACACTACATAGTACATACATAGACATATGACTATGGTAGGGATTAGATTGTGAGCTCCTCTGAGGGACAGTTAAGTGACAATATACTCTGTGCAGTGCTGCAGAAGATGACAGCACTATATAAATATTAATGTCCGCTCATGTGACCCATAGGCTAGGTTCACAGTGCCCAGCTGCGTTGCAGACAAATTCCACATGTCAACTTACTGCCCATACAATTCTATGGGCCTGTTCACAGTAACGGATCATGTTAGTCTAACTCGCGGCATGCTGGCTTTGCATTAAAGTCTATGCCCAGTCTCAATTGCCGTTCATACACATTTTAACATGTGCGTTATGCAACTGACCATTGTGAATCCAGCCTCAAAGTGGTCTGAAACTCTGACATAAAATTCAATAAAAACGTTTAGCTACTTTTTATTACCAATAAAGTTATCATATTTGCTTTTGTGCACAAGTAATATTGTCTGTCTACAAATAACAAGTTTCATCTGCCCTGAAAGCTGCCATTGCATTTTATTCCAGCTGTTTTTTATTATATACTAGTAGACCTAAGCCCATTTAAAAATGGGCTCTAGGTCTGCCACCGCTGCATGTCAGTGCGCACCGCCCGCACACGCTCACCACGCGCACGCCTTCCTGGCCGGCCGATTGGTGACCCTATCTTCCCCCTGTCCCAATGGCTGTCCGTGCACATGTGCAGTAGCACAGACCCAGGGACACAGGACAGGTGTACGCAGTGGCACTTGGATATTATTATATAGGATTAAAATCTTCTAGTGAGTTGTTCAGAACTGAGTGAATGCCTGAAGCTGAGAGAGCTTCTCAGAGAGTCTTTTCAGTTGTTACACACATATGTAACATTGGAATATAAACAAAGATACTGTTATCTCCAGTCTGGATGCGGATTTGAAGCTGAATAGCCTTTCCATAGCAGGAGAAAGTGCTGTGTTTAACTGATTGACTGATGTTCTGCTACATTTTTTTTTTGTGATAGTAACTTTAAAGATGTAAGGAATATAAAAGTCCTACGTACAAGCTCAAGTGGCAGACATTAAATCAATAATGGATATAGTCCCATTTGATAGGTTTTGAAGCCTCAGGGGGGGATAAAACCCTTGTTTGAGATACAGAGAGATCTCCTAAACTTAAATGCAGAAAAACTAGCGAAACATAACCTTGAAACTTGGAAGAAAAACCTAGATATACCCAGAATCAGTGCAGCTATCATTTCTGGAAATATGATATGCCCTCTAGTAATAAGTGAAAACTGGAGAGAGTTGCACTATAAAATGATTCATCGGGCAAAGTATGCCTTTAACATCTTCCTACCTCTCTGGAAGGTTCTTCACAGTCTCTTAGTCAGATGAGATCTCTTCTCCTCATGCTTTGTCTGTTGGGGTTCTTCAAGGATCTGTCCTTGGTCCCCTCTTCTTTTCCATCTACATGCACGGTCTTGGTTTCTTAATCAACTCATTAGGGTTTCAATACCACCTGTATGCAGACGATACACAACTGTACCTCTCGGCCCCAGACCTTAACTCCCTCCTCAAACGTGTTCCTGACTGCTTGTCTGCTATACAGTGGCGTACCTAGGGCATTTGACACCCGGTGCTGGGTATTAAAAGACCCCCCCCTGCCATTAAAAAAAAAAAAGCGACTGTGGCATGCTAAACGCGACACGGCGGGTAATGCCAGGTGTAGGCTCCCTCCCCTAAAGTTGGCCTCAATATAGGTAGCTAACAAAAAATGGGTGTGGTTATAACCTGCGGCGCTAAGCGGGCGTGGCCATGACCGGATGAGGGTGGAGCTAACTAATTTAAAGTGAACCCGGGATGAGAGTGATATGGAGGCTGCCATATGTATTTCCTTTTAAACAATAGGCAGCCCAGCTGATCTATTTAGCTGCAGTAGAACTGAATTACACCAGAAACAAGCATGCAGCTAATCTTGTCAGTTCTGACAATATTGTCAGAAACCACTGACCTGCTGCATGCTTGTTCAGGGTCTATGGTTGAAAGAATTAGAGGCAAAGGACCAGCATGGCAGCCAGGCAACTGGTATTGCTTAAAAGGAGATAAATATGGCAGCCTCAATATTATTCTCACCTCGGGACAATGGGCCCAAGTTTTGGTGACCCTTTCCCCAGAAAATTCACATAATTGTGCAGGTTTTCTCAAGAAAATACACGTAATGTAGATTTGACCAGAAAACACGTTCAATCGTGTCGGCAGATTTGACCAAAAAACACGTGCAATTGTGTCGGCAGCTTTGCCCAGAAAATACGTGCAATCATGTCGGCAGCTTTGCCCAGAAAATACGTGCAATCATGTCGGCAGCTTTGCCCAGAAACTACGTTCAATCATGTCGGCAGCTTTGCCCAGAAAATATGTGCAATCATGTTGGCAGCTTTGCCCAGAAAATACGTGCAATCATGTCGGCAGCTTTGCCCAGAAAATACATGCAATCATGTGGAAGATTTGACCAGAAAATACATGCAATCATGTGGCCAACCTGGCCAGAAAACACTTCAATCATGTAGCAGACCTGGCCAGGACAGTTGATACAGAATAGCTAGTATAGTTGCCCCCAGTTTAGGTAATATAGTTGCCCCCAGTGTAGGTAATATAGTTGCCCCCAGAATAGCTAGTATAGTTACCCCCAGAATAGCTAGTATAGTTGCCCCCAGTGTAGGTAATATAGTTGCCCCCAGAATAGGTAATATAGTTGCCCCCAGAGTAGCTAGTATAGTTGCCCCCAGAGTAGCTAGTATAGTTGCCCCCAGTGTAGGTAATATAGTTGCCCCCAGAGTAGGTAATATAGTTGCCCCCAGTGTAGGTATAATAGTTGCCCCCAATGTAGGTATAATAGTTGCCCCCAGAATAGCTAGTATAGTTGCCCTCAGTTTAGGTAATATAGTTGCCCCCAGTGTAGGTAATATAGTTGCCCCCAGAATAGCTAGTATAGTTACCCCCAGAATAGCTAGTATACTTACCCCCAGAATAGCTAGTATAGTTGCCCCCAGTGTAGGTAATATAGTTGCCCCCAGTGTAGGTAATATAGTTGCCCCCAGAGTAGGTAATATAGTTGCCCCCAGAATAGCTAGTAAAGTTGCCCCCAGAATAGCTAGTAAAGTTGCCCCCAGAATAGCTAGTATAGTCGCCCCCAGAGTAGGTAATATAGTTGCCCCCAGTGTAGGTAATATAGTTGCCCCCAGAATAGCTAGTAAAGTTGCCCCCAGAATAGCTAGTAAAGTTACCCCCAGAATAGCTAGTAAAGTTACCCCCAGAATAGCTAGTATAGTTGCCCCCAGTGTAGGTAATATAGTTGCCCCCAGAATAGCTAGTAAACTTACCCCCAGAATAGCTAGTATAGTTGCCCCCAGTGTAGGTAATATAGTTGCCCCCAGTGTAGGTAATATAGTTGCCCCCAGAGTAGGTAATATAGTTGCCCCCAGAATAGCTAGTAAAGTTGCCCCCAGAATAGCTAGTAAAGTTGCCCCCGGTATGGGGGAAACTTGGAAGGAGGGGTGGCAGGGAGGGGGGCCGGACCCCCCACCTCCCTCACCTAGGTCCCCTCCTTCTGGCGCTTCCCCCTTCTAATTAGCAGGAGCGGGCAGAGAGGACTTACCTGCTCCTGGCGATGGCACACAGCGTCATCCTCACATGACGCTGCTCTCCGACTTCTCTGTCACTCACTGCGCTTCCGCCAATCAGGAAGCACAGTGGGCGGTGGAGAAGACGGAGACCAGCGTCACGTGACGATGAAGCTGTGCGCCATCGCCTGGAACGCAGGAAGGAGGTGAGTAAGTCCTCTCCGCCCGCTCCTGCCCGGCCGCTGCTACTAATTAGGAGGGGGTAGCGCCAGAAGGAGGGGACCCAGGTGAGGGAGGTGGGGGGTCCGGCCCCCCTCCCCGCCGCTTTCCCTGCCACCCCTCCATTCTGTGTTGCGTCCCCCCTCCTGTCCGGCACAGGCCTCTGTGGGAGGCCTTGATGACACCCCCTGGGGCGCCCGACACCCGGTGCGGGGCGCCCCATGCCGCCCTATTGTAGGAACGCCACTGCTGCTATATCCTCCATGTCCTCTCGCTTCTTAAAACTTAATATGAGTAAAACAGAACTAATCCCATAACTTCAGTTGCCAAAGCACAGTGCTTGGGGGTAATATTCGACTCATCTCTCTCTCTTTTACTCCTCTTGTTCACTCCATTACCAGCTCCTGCCATTTCCAACTGAAAAACATATCACGCATCCGACCTTTTCTCACTCAAGACACAACTAAAATGTTAATACATGCTCTTATAATATCTCATCTGGACTACTGCAACATACTACTTTGTGGACTACCTTCTAACAGACTGGCCCCGCTCCAGTTGGTACTGAACTCAGCTGCTCGTCTCATTCATCTCTCTGCTCGATCTTCCTCTGCTGCCCCTCTTTGTCAAGCTCTTCACTGCCTGCCAATTAACTAAAGGATCCAGTTCAAATGCCTAACCCTAACCTACAAAGCTCTCCACAATCTCTCTCCCCGATACACATCCTCACTAATTTCCAGATACAAACCCAATGGCAATCTCAGATTTGCACATGATCTTCTGTTGTCCTCCTCTAGAATTACCTCCTCACATTCACGTTTACAAGATTTTGCACGCGCTTCACCCCTCCTCTGGAATGCCCTCCCACAACACATCCGTCACTCGCCAGCCTTTGTTACCTTTAAACGCTCTCTAAAAACGAATTTGTTCCGACAAGCATATGCGCTACCTTAGGCCTCTTCCCTTTGTCCTAAGGCCAAATTGCACTCCTACTAGGTATCCTAAAACACACTGCCTCTATATATTTGTTGTATACTACCCCTCCTCTTGTTTCCCCCCCATTCCCTTTAGATTGTAAGCTCGCAAGGGCAGGGCTCTCTCCCCCTTTTGTGTTACTTTTATCACTGTCATTATTAATGCTGTATTTTGTATTCTGTATTATTTTTTTGTATTTTGTCACTAATTATGTATCTTGTATATTGGTGTACACTATTGTCTGTATTCTTATGTACCCTATGTTCGTTTATTACTTTGTACATTGCCACGGAATAGGTTGGCGCTTTATAAATAATATCAAGTATAAGTCCACTCCGACTCATTATACACTGAAATGCCCTAAGTGCCAGTTTCAAGATGCTGATTTGGACTTCCGGTTCCGGCGCCCTGGAGGGAGGAAGCTAGACTCGGAGCTCCCGCATCTGATCCCGTGCTGCGCAGCTTCTACCCCAACTAAAGCGCCACTTTATTCAAAAGGGCTGAAGCCTGCGGACAGGAGAGACGGAGAGACAACCGCAATCCCAGATGGATCGCTATCTCACACGATCCGAAGCCAGAGAAAACGCCGCCGCTACCCCTGCCAAGATGGCGCCGAAGGGAAGAGGGAAGGACTCCCGCCGACAGTCACCCGCTCGTAAGCGCACTACAGCAGGCGCAACAGACTGGTCAGAAACCACCAGTGCACAAGGGTGGGACTCAGACTCGGACGAGGCATCAGAGCGGGGTGAGTCAAATACACAATACGCAAAAATAGCCAAGGCAGTAGTTAGACAGCTCAGGCCTGACCTGGAAACCATGATTCAGACTGCGATCACGCAGTCACTGAAAAAAGTACACAAAGACTTACAAATACATACTACACGCATAACCCAGGCTGAGAAAAGAGTCTCTGTACTGGAAGACGATCAGGCAGAGCAATCAGTATCCATCAAATCACTTTTAAAAGATAATAAAGAAATGCATGATAAACTCCAAGACCTAGAAAACAGATCAAGGCGCAGCAACCTAAGGATAGTGGGATTACCAGAATCGTATACAGCCACAACCCTACATAAGATCTGTGCTGAAAATATCCCTGAACTGCTGGGCCTGGAAGGTCCCTACAAAGTCGAGCGAGCTCACAGGGTGGGACCCCCGCAAGCTGCAGAAAACAAGAAAGGCCCAAGGATAGTAATGGTAAAATACCTAGACTATGCCGAGAAAACAGCTATACTTAGAGCCTTCCGCCAAAATGGCCAACTATTAGAATACGAGGGACACAGGATTAGACTCTTTAATGATTTCTCGCTGGAGGTTTCTAAGATGCGACAAAAGTTCAATGCGGCCTGCTCAGAATGTGTAAGGCGCCAGTGGAAATTTACCCTGCTATACCCAGCAATCTTAAAGGCTACTGACGAAAATGGAGAGACTCATACTTTTAAAACTGCACGCGAAGCCGATGATTATTTTATGAAACTAGCAAACCCTGAAATCCCATCCCAGGCAGATGAGACGGAAACACAGGGAGACACCTGATCGCTACAGACTGCAACCAGGCTCTATACTTAAGGCGCTGCACAACAGTTACATTACCGCCATACCGTTAAACCAATGGCAAACCGTATTTTGATATGTTAGCTAGCTTTATCCCATACAACGAAGCTGAGGCAATGCACGAGACTTGGATCCTGGACTGATTTTTCTGAGCTCCATGCCTTCCACTAGGGGAAGAAGTGAAGTTACTTTGTTTTTTTTTCTGTTCCTTAAAGTTAAGATATTAGTGTGGTTACTACTAAATTTATGTCTTGAACAACATAAACGAGATGTTATAAGGTACAGATTAAGGGGTTGTTACATCTGCACAGTTTGCGGATGCAAGGGGAAGTCACCGTCCTATGGGGATTACAGACTGTATGTTAAAATATGCCTACCTACCATGTTACGAACTCTTATCACCTCTGGCCTACATATTATAAATACTCCAGATGGGACTACATTTTTGTAGCTGGAATGTGAGGGGACTCCGCTCCCCCCACAAGAGAAATATGGTATTGCGGCATCTTAAGAAATTAAAAGTCGAAGTGGCTATGCTGCAAGAAACGCACCTCACAGAGGCACAGTTTACCTTCCTGAAAAAACATTGGGTTGGACAGGCCCTAGGATCGCCTTCTCCTGATAGAAAGGCTGGGGTTATGATGCTCTTCCACAAAAATTTTAAAGGCACAATAATGAACCATCAATCAGACACTAAGGGTAGATGGATAAGAGTTCGTATACAATTGGGTAATGAAATTATAAATGTCTTGAACATATATAGCCCAAATGAAGATAATGACGCATTTTTATCGGAAATCACCACTCTTATTGCAAGTGATGTGTCTACAAATTGGATAGTAGGAGGTGACTTCAATACCATTATGAACATAAGAGAAGATAGATCAGGCACCAGACAACTATCCAATGCTTATCAAAAGAAATCAGTTAGACTAAACTCATTTCTACAGGACGCACATCTGACAGATTCCTGGCGTTTGAACCATCCCTTTGATAGATCTTATACTTTTTTCTCTGCTCCACATGATGTCTGGACTAGATTGGACATGTTCTTAATTTCTAATAGGATTGCCCAGAGATTAATAGACACGGACATTGAAGACATGGTCATCTCAGACCATAGCCCAATAACATTGACTTTAAAAGAGACGGTCCCACGGGGTTCAGACATCATCTGGAGATTTCCAACCCAGCTATATCAAGACGAGAAATTCATAAATCTCCTACAACAATGGTGGCTAGACTTCCAGGAAAATAACAAAGAACACACTGAGCAACCGGCACTATACTGGGAAACAGCTAAGGTAGTCTTAAGGGGAAGAATAATCGCATATATGTCAGGTCAGAGGAAAGAAGCAAATGATAAATATTTCAAGGCAGTTAAAGGAGCCAGAGAAGCCTTGATGAGCTTCCAGGCTCAACCTAACCCAGACAGTAAAATTCAATGGGTTAAAAAGAAGCTGGAGGCTGATCAATGGCTTAAGAACAAAGAAAGACTCAACGGAACCTACAAAGAAATTAGATTTCGGAGATATGGTAATAAGATGAGTAAAATGTTGAGCAATATTGTTAAGGGCTCTAAACCACCAACCAATATCCTTTCCATATTAGACGAAGACGGAACTAGGCAAACAGACCCACAAAAAATTAACGAAAGATTCCAGAGATACTACGCCCACCTATATGGTGAAACAGACAACAAACCGTTGGCCACAAAATATGAATCAATGATTAAACAAGCAAAGCTGCCTTCAATAGCTGAAGCTGATCTAATAACCCTCAACTCAGAAATAACCCAAGCAGAAATAATCGATACTATTAAAAACTTGAAAAACTATAAGGCTCCTGGACCCGATGGGTTTACAGCAGAATTTTTCAAAATGCTAAAACCAGAAATAGTTCCCCCCTTACAAAATATGTTCAATGAGGTTCTTAAAAATGGTAAGATGCCAACATCAGCTAAAATGGCCCATATCAAGCTGATTCCAAAGCAAGGTAGGGACCAATCAGACCCGGCAGCATATAGGCCAATATCTCTTATAAACCAGGACATTAAACTCCTAACCAAGATTATGGCGGATAGGCTGGCGAGTCTGATGCATAAGCTTGTTAGCGCATCTCAAGCGGGATTCATTAGGAATCGTTCAGCTGTTATGAACATACGCAAGGTGGTTACGGTTCTTGATTATGCCAAAGCCTACCCAAACACAGCCAAGAGATTCGCTATTCTACTACTTGACGCAGAAAAAGCGTTTGATAATGTTCGGTGGCCATGGCTAAATCAGGTCCTAAAGCAAATGAAAATTACTGGCCCCTTTCTTAATTTGATTAACGCACTCCATAATGAGCCAACAGCTCAAGTATACACCCCTGGCTTCCTGTCTAAAAAAATACAGTTACAAAAGGGCACCCGCCAAGGCTGCCCTTTATCGCCCCTGTTATTTAATTTAGCCCTGGAACCCATGCTACGCATTCTGAAAACTCAAATCACTGGCATCTCAATAGGCAATACAATAGTCTCACAAGCCATCTTTGCAGATGACATGCTATTATTCATGTCTAAGCCACATGAACAATTAAAAGAAGCCTTGAATACCATTAAAGAGATAGGTAACGGCAGTGGTTTCAAAGTAAATCTAGACAAAAGTGAACTGCTATATTTATCTACTCGCTCTGATCTACCTACTCTCCTACCCATAACCCCAGTCCCAGTTAGACAACAAGTCAAATATCTAGGCATTAAAATATCAAATGACCCACACTCCCTCTATGATCTTAATTATAAACCACTGATCAAAGATATAGTCCAATTCTTACAGCGATGGGAAAACCTCCCTTTAAACTTGATGGGCAGGGCAACAGTTATCAAGTCAGTTTGCTTTGGCAAACTGCTGTTCCCTCTTCAAACGATACCACTGTTACTCAAACACAGTGATATCAAAATGGTGGAAAGAGCCTTTAATAAATTTCTCTGGAAAGGCCGCAAGGTCAGAATAGCATACGCGAAATTACAACTACCCAAAGATCAAGGAGGCCTGAGTCTCCCAAATATACGCTCATATAACTTGGCATGTCTATTTCGACATGTCAGAGATTGGGAATGTCAAACAAGCTTTTACTCTAATTACGATCTTGAGAAATCATTCATGGAACCTTGGACCCCAATGGCAGTTTTGCACACTACGTATAACCAGATTCCGTTGAAGCTTAAAAATAGTAGGATGGTTAGAGACACATGGGCAACATGGAAAGCACTACGAATAAGTTTCAAACAACCCATTACAGCTTCGAAATATATGCCCCTTTGGGGACACCCAGGTTTCCCACCTAGCATACTACACAAAGGATTCCTTGAATGGGAAAGCAAAGGCATAACAAAAATAGGTAACCTTTGGTACTTTAGAAAGAACAGATGGTATACATTTCTAGAATTGAGAGCGATATATGGAATCCCTAAAACACATTTTTTGTACTATGCACAACTAAAATCATACTTAGGAAAACTTGTAGATGACATGGCTGGAGTAATGAACCTGAATGACTTTGATCATTTTCTCAACCCACACAGACTTAAAATATCCCTCTCAGAAATTCAACAAAACATAACCAATAGAAACATAGAAGGTAAAGCAAAGGCCAATTTCACCCCATGGCTCAAAGATATACCCATAGAAAACCTGAGCAAAAACATCATAGAAGGTAACATGATATTTCGTTCTTTAATCATAGATGAGACTTGGCGGGAATCACATTTCAAAATGATACACAGGGCTAAGTATGCCTTCAATATCAAATACAAAGAAAAACCTCCCCATTACCAACCACATTGCCCCAAGTGCTCTCTACCAAATGCCTCTATGTATCATTGCCTATGGGAATGCCCACCCATTAAAATTTATTGGGGTAAGGTCCAGAGATATATCTTCTCTCTTTGTAGACAGGACATCGCTTTGGACCCACAATTATGCCTCTTCAATTATAATCCACAAACCGATCTCCCGCAGGAAGGGCAAAGATATATTATCAACCAAATCCCACACCTGGCTCATATGGTCTTAATAGCTTCCCGGAAAGTCATATACAATAAATGGATCTACGCAAGTTTGCCCTCTCTGTGGGACGTCAAACAAGAACTCCTGCATATATTTCACTTAGACAATATGGAAACCCTAATGCACAAAGAGAAATCCACTTCAAGATTTTTCAAAACCTGGAAAAGCTTCATTCTACATTTCTTTAAGAGGTCTGAGATAGTGGATTTAATGAAACCCTATCAATATACTGAATGGTATGCTAAGAAAGATTTATTGGGGGAACTGGGGCAGTTGAAAATATAGATACGTACATGACCAGGAAACTATATACAGCCAGACAACTCAAGCAGGCAGCAGAGTTAGGAGGTAAAAACACTCTAAAGCATTAGGACGGTGACGGAGGGGGGAGGGAGGGGAGGGGTGAAGTATGGGGTGGAGGAGGGGTTGGAGAAGGGTGGGAGGGAGTGCTCAGGGAGGGGGGAGGAGGAGAGGAGTATTCCTTCTGAAAGGAGCCAAATGACTTTCTAATTATCTGTGGCTCTGTGAGCAAAGTTAATACTTGTGCAAACGATATTTTTGGACTCCAAAAGGAGGAATGTTAAACTGGAAAATTAATAAAATTTATTATAAAAAAAAAAAAAGATGCTGATTTGTATCATTGTTTGTGGGAATGCAAGGTCATTAAGGAATTCTGGAAGAAAGTTCAGCGTTATATTTTACATATTTGCGATATTACTATTGATTTAACTCGCGGTGTCTACTGACGATACTATTGTAAATGCTCCAAATAGAAAGACCAACCAGCCTTCGAGGCTATCTCACCTTATACTCATCAGAGCGCGGGGAGTGATTTATAACAAATGGATCTACCCCAGCAAACCTACGGTGTGGGATGTTAAAGAGGAACTGCTACATCTTTTCAATCACGACAATCTAGAATCCAAACTACACAAAGAACGATCCACCCCAAACTTTTTTTCAATCTAGGAACACTTTATTAAAGCAACCTTTTCAAATTAGGAAATACGTAATTTGATGGATCCTTACAAGTATACCTCCTGGTATGCAGTTAAAGACCTACAGGGCACCTTGGGTAAACTCAAAGTTTAAGATATAATGCATCGAGTTAGCGACTGAGGAGATCTGCAGTTCTTAAAAAGTCGGTGATCTTATTGTTTTTCTTCTCTAAGCCAGGTTAAAGGTTTTATCAGGAGAAACAGTGGCTGGGGAAGGGGGGGGGGGGGGAGGGGTTAGTATGGTCTTGTGGGAAGGGGGGAGGGCTAGTTGAATGAGGTGTTTGTGTTCACATTTGAGAGTCTTTAAGCGAATTCCAAGTGTCAGATGCTGATTTGTATTCTGATTTTGAATAATGGTGTAATCACTTTGTTCAATGTTTGGGAGAAAATATTGTAAAATCAATAAAACATTTTTCAAAATAAAAGATGTAAGAAATCTTTTAGAGCAAAGTAGAAATGCTGACTTTCAGACCACTTTAAAGTTTAACTTTTTAAAGGATGCAAAGAATCACTGCAATCAAAAAGAGCAACGGCCCTATGTGAGCGTCCTAGCGTTAATTATTGTTTTATCAAACAATGACTAAAGGTGCGTACACACATGCGACTATAGTCGTTTGAAACGATTGTTACCCGATCGTTTCAAACGACGATCGTTTAAAAAAAAGCAGCCAAAGACCATTAAGTCTAACGACAGACGAGCTAGATCGTTAAAAACGAACGATCTAGCTTGGCGGATTTTTTCCAACGACGATCGTTTGCAAAAGTAGTACATCGTTGGAAACGGTTGTTCGTACTAGGCTTGACATGCGCATTTCACTATTTCTCCATGGAAGTTTTCATTTTTATGCGCAGGCGCAATAGTTGCTTTTACGTGATGTAACGTTCGTTCTAACGATCAGATCGTTACACACCTTTTAAAACTAACTTTACTTAGGTCGTTCTTTCATCAATTAAAAGTTCGTTCGTCGTTGACAACGAACGATCGTTGTCGCATGTGTGTACGTAGCTTAAGGCTGTGTGAAATAAATGTCAATGGTTGGACAAATTGATTTTTTTTTTATAACCACTTGAGGACCACAGTGTTAAACCCCCTAAAGACCAGACTTTTTTTTTGTAAAATTGGCCACAGCAGCTTTAAGGTGATTCTCCCCCCCCCCCCCCCCCCCCCCTCTGTTGGTGGGGTCTGATTGCACCCCAGATGTGGTTTTTTTATAAATATTTGTTATCAAAATCGTGTATTTTTTTTTATTTTCCCTGCAGCGGCCACTCCCTCCCCCCGCCAGTCTATCACTGTGATCGGCTGTCATAGGCTTCAGCCTATGACAGCCTATCACTTCTGGGCCAATGGAGGGGAGAGCCGTGTCACACAGCTGTCCCCAGTACAGCGCTGCACCAGATCGCAGCGCTGTACAAGCTTTATAGACAGCGATTTCGCTGTCTAACAGTCTCCTGAATGGCGATTGCCGCTCAGAGACTGAAGGCGGGATGGAGATCCACCCCCCAAGCAGGAGATGCGCGCGCGATCTCCTGCATTAGCTGGCCCCAAGACTTCATGCCGATCGGCATTAGGCGGTCCTGGGGCTGCCGCCGCAGCCACGCCCATCGGTGTGATGCGGTCGGCAGGAGGTTAAAGAATGCAAAGAACTGCTGCAATCAAAAACGTGAGGGCTTAATGTGACAGGAACACGTCAGCCTGTGTCATTGTTTGCACTGACAAAACAATTATTAACACTTTGACTGACCTGCACACTCAATACAGGCAACTGCACGTAGATATAGCTGGCTTCAATGTATGGGAATATGCACAGTGTTAATTCAGGGCCGGGCCAAGGCATAGGCTGGAGAGGCTCCAGCCTCAGGGCGCAGTGTAGGAGGGGGCGCACAATTCATTCAGCTGTCATTCCTAATTGTGTTTGAAGCAGAAAGAAATAAGAAAAGGGGATACATAGCAGTGACTGCAAGCCAGATAACTAGATATTAACCCATTCAGGTTCCGTCGTTTTCACGTGAGAAATGTTAACCTCCCATTCATTAGCCTATAACTTTATCATTACTTATCACAATGCACTGATCTATATCTTGTTTTTTCCGCCACCAATTAGGCTTTCTTTGGGGGGTACATTTTGCTAAGAGCCACTTTACTGTAAATGCATTTAAACAGGAAGAATAAGAAAAAAATGGAAAAATTCATTATTTCTCAGTTTTCAGCCATTATAGTTTTAAAATGATACATGCCTCCATAATTAAAACTCACGTATTGTATTTGCCCATATGTCCCGGTTATTACACCGTTAAAATTATGTCCCTATCACAATGTATGGCGACAATATTTTATTTGGAAATAAAGGTGCATTTTTTCCATTTTGCATCTATCACTATTTACAAGTTTAAAATAAAAAAAAATATATAAATATTTCATCTTTACATTGATATTTAAAAAGTTTAGACCCTTAGGTAAATATTTACATGTTTTTTTTTATTATTGTAATGGATTTTTTTTTTATAGTAAACATTTTGTTTGGGTACTTTTGGGAGGGTGGGAGGTAAACAATAGATGTATAATGTAAATGTGTGTTAATTCTTTTTTTTTTTTTTTTTTTCAGGTGTAGTATTACTTTTTGGCCACAAGATGGCGGCCATGAGTTTGTTTACATGACGTCACTCTAAGCGTAGCACGCACTTAGAGTGACACATCGGGAAGGGAACGGCCAGAAAAGGCGCAGCTTCCGAGAGAAGCTGTCGCTTTTTCAGCGGGGGAGAGGAATCAGTGATCAGGCTCCATAGCCCGATACATTGATTCCTTGGCTACCGAATCCGCGGCCGGGAGTGCGCGTGCACGCGCACGATCGGCCGCGGGAGCGCGCATGGTTCCTGGACGTAGAAACTACGTCCAGGAACCAAAATAGGTTAAGGTGTTGGGGAGGTTGTGGGCCCTGTGGCACCTCTTAGTCTAATAGCAATCAGTGTGTGGCGGCTGGGTGGCAGGGATGGAGGGGCGCACTTTGGTGTCTTAGCCTTGGGTGCTGGAGGACCTTGTCCCGCCTCTGAGTGTTATGGATGAACCGTAAAGAATGCAATCACAATCTGTTTTCTGCACTGATTGTGATTCATGTTACAATTCAGATTATATGTGTAGGGGGCAAAAGGCCTGGCTATTGAAGCTAGATAACAAAGATTCTATTCTAAGAAGCAATGTGGCATTGCTATTCTGGGAGATAGCGTCCCCCCAGCTAACAACTAGGTGTGAGCAAGCCATTTGGTGAAGTTACAATGCTGCTATCAAGCCTGGGTCCCAGCTGAGAGGAGCCACCCAGATCTGGCTATGAACAAATTGAAAATAACTGTACTTTTTTATTTTGCCTTTTTAATAGATGCTGTACTTGTAACCTATATGAAAAATGTATCGTTTGATTGCTAGTAACTTGATGAACATTTTCATATCTCTTTGCAGCCTCGTTTATTCCTCTTCTCAGTAACAGAATGTTCTACACTGTCCATGATTGGTATTAATATGACATATTCTTTGGAGAGAATTTGCTATTATTATTTGGGTACAGTGAATATTGCCTGAGATATAGACAATTCCTATATTTGGGGCTTAATTTTCCCCCAAAAAGTAAGGGAATGCCCAGCATTCAACAGCAGGAAAGAGCCTGAGTTCTGCCCTCAAAACAGGATCCTACATAAGGAACTGGCTGAAAATTAATCTCAGTACTCCATTTTCTTTGTAACATCACTGAAGCTAGTGAGAGAACCCAAGGCTAGCTTCCATTTTGACTGAATTCTGAAACAAAGGAATGCACATTCCCTCCTGGCCTGTCTGCCCAATTCCAGCAGTTTCGGCGCATTCATTGCATCCTCAAGATTAGAGGGTCTGTGGGTTGAAGTAGATTTGGTAGCATTGAACGGTCTGGCCAGCAGGAGGCATGTGACACACAGCAATGTCAGTGCAATAAATCCAATTTGCCTTAATATTAGAAAAGCCAGTTCTTAGTGGTAGTAGGCGTAGGCAGGCACAGTCTGTCAGCGAAGGCAATGTGTAATCAATCAGTAACACAAGCACATCGGCTAAAAGTTCAATTGTGCAAATATCCCTACTGTCAAAACACAAACAATTGCACAATCACTTCTACCTATACAATAACCCTAACCTTCGCTAACTGCCCCTGCAATATTATGGAATAAGAATTGAGAGCAGGCAGTTTGCTCTCACCTTAATGAGAGGGACCAGATCTTGCAAATTTTACCAAAAGGTAGAAGATGAGGTGATAAAAGTTGATTCTGGATGTGACTTGGCTAAATGCATAGGATTCTCCATATCCTAGGGGTTCGACCAGCAAGGATGATCTACCTACACTTCTATAAGGCCTTGTTCTTATTATAAATCACCAGTGCAATTGCTACAGCTGATCGCTTTTGTGAGCGCTTTTTAAAGCGCTTTTCCCTGCATTTTTAGAGCGACTTGCGCTTTAAGCGCCTTTCAAAGCGCTTTTGTCCAGCGATTTTCTTTTTTTTTTTTTTTTCTTTTGTTCCTGATGACACTGAGGAAGTGAACTCTTTGACCTGGAACAGAATAAATACAATGTATTTATTCTTAAAAGTGCTGGGGAAATAATTTTCCAAAATGCTTCTTCAAGCGCTTTGCGATTGCCCTATACTTTGTATTGAAGCGTAAACTCTCAGGAAATGGTGCAGGAGCCGCGGTTGTGATTGTAAAGAAAGCTCATCGCTCATGTGAGAATACTCACATAGAGCAACATTGCAGAAGCGCTTTTAAAGCGATTTTTGAAATCGCCAGCGCTTAAAAGACATTGAAAACTCTCAGTGTAAACGAGCCCTTAAAGGATCCCTGAAGTGACATGTGACATGATGAGATAGACATGTGTATGTACAGTGCCAAGCATAGAAATAACTATGTTGTGTTCCTTTTTTTCTTTCTCTGTCTGAAAGAGTTAAATATCAGGTGGGTAAGTGGTTGACTCAGTCCTGACGCAGACAGGAAGTGACTACAGTGTGACCCTCAATGATAAGAAATTCCCCTTTTTATCTCTTTCTTGCCGTCAGAAGCCATTTTCTGCTAGGAAAATGTTTTATAGTTGGAATTTCTCATCAGTGAGGGTCACACTGTAGTAACTTCCTGTCAGGACTGAGTCAGCCACTTACATACCTGATATTTAACTCTTTCAGACAGAGAAAGAAAAAAAGGAACACAGCATAGTTATTTGTGTGCTAGGCACTGTACATACACATGTCTGTCTCATCATGTCACATGTCACTTCGGTATTCTTTTAATGTTAATGCTTTTGTATTTGTGCTGCTTCTTTTTATTGTCTATGGATTCCACTTTGAGATGACCACATTTAGCACTGTGCACGTCAGTATAAGCTGGCAGATGGCATGGGCATCTTTATATGTTGTGTACATGTTATTTCTGAGCTTTGTGGCCAGGCCCGTTTCTTGGGCCATGCGGGGCGTGCCGCCGCCCGGGGCGCTGTTGGGAGGGGGTGCTATGATGGAGGGGGGAGCCAGAGCCGCGGGGAGGGCAGCCCGACCTCTCCCTTCCTCTCCTCTCCCGGGCCGCCCTCCGTGCTCCCCCCTCAGATGCAGAGTAATGCGTAGGGAGCGCTGTATACAACATACCTCCCTGCGTTCCAAGCGCTGCTCTCTCGCTGCCGGTCTCTTCCTCTCTGCCTATACGATGATATACACGCTGCTTCCTGCTAAACAGGAAGCAGTGTGTATATCATCGTATAGGCAGAGAGAGGAAGAGACCAGCGGCGAGAGAGCAGCGCTTGGAACGCAGGGAGGTATGTTGTATACAGCGCTCCCTGCGCATTACTCTGCATCTGAGGTGGGAGCACGGAGGGCGGCCCGGGAGAGGAGAGGAGAGGGAGAGGTCGGGCTGCCCTCCCCGCAGCTCCGGCTCCCCCCTCCATTATAGGGGGGCAGCTACCTATCTAACCTATGCTGGGGGGCACCTACCTAATCTAAATTACGCTGGGGGGGGCAGCTACCTAATCTAAGCTAAGCTGGGGGGCAGCTACCTAATCTAACCTACGCTGGGGGGCAGCTACCTATCTAACCTACACTGGGGGGCACCTACCTAATCTAACCTACGCTGGAGGGCACCTACCTAATCTAACCTACGCTGGAGGGCACCTACCTAATCTAACCTACGCTGGGGGGCAGCTACCTATCTAACCTACGCTGGGGGGCACCTACCTAATCTAACCTACGCTGGGGGGCAGCTACCTATCTAACCTACGCTGGGGGGCACCTACCTAATCTAACCTACGCTGGGGGCAGCTACCTATCTAACCTACGCTGGGGGGCACCTACCTAATCTAACCTACGCTGGGGGGCAGCTACCTATCTAACCTATGCTGGGGGGCAGCTACCTATCTAACATATGCTGGGGGGCAGCTACCTAATCTAACCTATACTGGGGGGCACCTACCTAATCTAACCTACACTGGGGGGCAGCTACCTATCTAACCTATACTGGGGGGCAGCTACCTATCTAACCTATACTGGGTGGCAGCTACCTATCTAACCTATACTGGGGGCACTTATCTTACCTGTATTGGGGGCACCTACCTAATCTAACCTACACTGGGGGGCAGCTATCTATCTAACCTATACTGGGGGCACTTATCTTACCTGTATTGGGGGCACCTACCTAATCTAACCTACACTGGGGGGCAGCTACCTATCTAACCTATACTGGGGGGCAGCTACCTATCTAACCTATACTGGGTGGCAGCTACCTATCTAACCTATACTGGGGGCACTTATCTTACCTGTATTGGGGGCACCTACCTAGCTAGCCTATACAGGTGGCAACTATACTGGCTACCTATATTGCAGGCACCTACTTAAATAACCTATACTGGGGGCACCTACCTATCTAACCTATGCTGGGGGCTACTATTCTGGCTACCTATATTAGAGGCACCCACCTAGCTAACCTGTACTGGGGCACCTACCTATCTAACTTATACCGGGGGCGCCTGCCTATCTAACCTATACTGGGGGCAACTATACTGGCTACCTATACTGGAGGCACCTACCTGGCTGACCTATAGCGGGGGCAACTATACTGGCTCACCTATGCCTGGCTACCTATACTGGGGTACCTATTCTTGGCTACCTATACTGGGGGGACCTATACTAAGTGCAACTAGACCTGGCTAACCTATACTGCGGGCACCCATACCTTGCTCGGGGGGGGGGGGCAATTTTTACACCCTCGCCCTGGGTGCATTTTAACCTAGAAACTGCACTGTTTGTGGCCCTTCTCGTCTTTATACTCATTGGCCCAGGGAATACATATCATGCAATAGTACAAAAAAAAAGAAAGGAAATGAGTATTGAATCATTTCCTTTCTTTTTTTTTTGGTGCAGTTTTACATTTTGTTTCCCTCCTGCTTGCTTGTTGTTACTGTGAAACACAGGCCATGTAAGAGCATGCTATAGGATCTCCAGTCACTAGGAGACCTGTTGGTGTTCAGGTACTGCAATGTGGTTTGTAAGGTAAGTTCTGATTCTCCAAGCGCCTATGGTTATAGCATGAGCAGCTGCACACAGGGATTCACAGAAAGGAAGTAATGCATTGGGAGGCTTGTGCCATTGTACTGGATTTTGTGGCTGATCTAGCTTCATTAAGCCTTGATGAGCTGGTTCCTAGAGGATGATTTCAAATTAAGTTTTGCATGAATATTTAAATGAATGAGGGGGTATCCTAGAGGTGAAATATGCAATGAGGTGCCTGAAGTTCCCTATCAGTTCCATGCGTCTTAGCTACTGGTGATATTATTTACAGTACAGTTATCCTGTCAGTGGTGATCTAATGTGCACAACATTCTTCTGCTTACAATCTCCTGGAGGCAGATGTATGTGTTTGTGTTACCAATGGTAAACAGTCTTGTTAACATTGCCCCAGAATGCCTGCATCAGTCGACGGGGGCTTGTTACGAATGGTCAACAAGATTGGATAAGTTCTGTGTTAATGCAGGATTATGCAAATTTTTTCGCAATTGGAAAATGGATCAGTTGGCTTTCACCTTGGCTTTTGGCTTATTTTCAAGCTGCATAGAAAATCTGCATAGTATTAGAACTAATGAGCATCCCTAGTGCATATGTTATTGTCCAGCGCTGGAAAATCTTTGTGCTGGATAAGGCTGAGAGGGCAATCCTCACTGATTAGGTTGAGCAGTGAAGCAATCTCTGTTGTTAAAGGGACCGTCAGCAGACACAGTGGGTATGTATATAAGTATACCCACGAAACAGTATGTAGCAAGCACCTATGGAGGACCGAGGACAACTTGAGACGTGCTCTCCACTCCAGTCACCTGTGCACTGCAGGTATCTTCTCAAGTAGACGTTTCCAATGAGTCAGCACCGTCTTCCATAAAAAAGCTCTTTATTGGTATCAAAGCATAAAAGCAAGGAGATCAAGCAATCAGCGACAGCTCCGCTGTTTCGGGCAATCTGCCCTTTCTCAAGCTGTTAAAGCATGTACTCCACGCCTAAAGATGACCTGGTGTTCATTTATATAACACTCCAAAAGAGTCAGGTGACCATGTTGCGACCAATCCCTCGCGTGGGGCCACCGGCGGACCTGATGGGAAACTGTCAGCCTAATATTTAAATTACATACTCTCCCCACCCCTAATGGTATCAATATTCAGGTTGCCGCCCCCCGCTATATCTCAGCGAATCAAAAACAGCAGCCGCTTACGCTGCCATCGGCGCCATGGAAGGGCGGGCGCAGTGAGTCTCTCCGTCCCCCTCCTACTTACCAATAACAACACACGTGACCTACCACGCGTACTGTGACGCGACGCCGCTTGCCTCCACTCACAGCGGCAGTCGCGTCATCCTGTCTCTAGGCAACCGGACGCTCCGCTCTAGCAGGGAATATACACCCGGCCCACCTGCAGAACTCCGGCTGTCAGATAATAGTAATAATATAGGCAGAGGGACATTGAGTCACTCCCCGCACTCACCCACCACAGCATCGATAGACAGCGGTCCCAGGGACAAGGGGATTATGCCAGAGATCCCACACGCCAGATCATCGCACATGTCCACCTGTAATTACACAAATAGACATATATGTCTATATCACGAGAATAACAACAATGCATCTAGATACACGGTAGCAGGTCATATTCTTTGTTTAGACCCCCCTCCCCATCGTACCCAATTTTTTAATCCACATAGCCTCCTTTTTAAGGAGTAATTTATGCCGGTCCCCCCTACGCAAGCGCAGAGGTGCATGGTCAATTACCTGCACCTTCAACTGTGAAACGCCATGTCTGCATTCCTTAAAGTGACAGGCCACAGATTGATCCCTACTCTCACCCCTAATGGACGACTTATGTGAAGAAATTCTATCCCTGAGGGGCTGCGTGGTCTTTCCCACGTACCCTAACCCACAGGGACACTTAATAGAATATACAACATACGTGGAGTCACACGAGAAGTGACCTTTAATTTGAAACCTACGTCCACTAGAGGGATGTGTAAAGGTGTCCCCCCTTTTCACACTATTACACATGTGACAATGTTCCATTCCTACCAACCACCATATTTTCCTTTCCATAGGTATAGACAACTTTATCCCTGATGGTCGGGGGCCTGCGAAAAGACAAAACGGCGGGTATCTAAATTCCTGTACCTGAGGAAAAGATTCAGCAAGAATCCTCCAATGTTTACGTATAATTTGGCCAATTTGTTGGCTCTGACTATTATAGGTACTCACAAACGGGATTCTAGGTCCACTAATTTTCTTACTAGGAAGATTCCCCTTGCTTCTCTTTCTCTCTAGTAATCTCTCGGGGTACCCTCTTTTCTTGAATTTAATTCTCATCTGTTCTACCCTTTGTTCACACATTAGGGGATCAGCCACTATTCTCTCTACCCTCGCTTCCTGCCCAGAAGGGATGTTATCTTTGATATGTTGCGGATGGAAACTCTTAAACTCCAAAATCGAATTACGGTCAGTTGGCTTGGTGTACAGGTCTGTGAGCAAACGCTCCCCAGACCTGTACACCATGGTATCCAAAAATGGGACTCTCACAGGATCAACATGGGCCGTCAGCACAATAACCGGACACTTGTCTCTCAGTTCCTGAATGAACGCATATAATGCCGAACGTGGCCCCGCCCATATGCAAAAGATATCTATATAACGAAACCAGCATTTTGCATGCTGGTGAAAAAGGGCACTAGTATAAACAAAACTCTCCTTATACTGTCCCATAAATAAATTTGCATAGGACGGGGCCACGTTCGATCCCATAGCTGTTCCCCTTCGCTGCGCATAGAAGCGTCCTTCAAATAAGAAGTAATTTTTATGTAGAATAATCTGTAAAAGTGAGATAACAAATTTTCTCTGTGGGATGGTCAAGTCAGAATAAACCATAAGAAACCAGTCTACAGCCTCTACACCCCCATCGTGTGGGATGGAGGTGTAGAGGCTCTCAACATCCAAAGTAACCAACAGACAATCTGGCTCCAATGCTGGCAAACCCTTTAATTTTTCTAAGAATACATTAGTGTCTCGTAGGTAAGAGCCCAAAGAATGAACCAGGGGTTGTAGTATTCTATCAACAAACTGGGCCAGCGGGACAAACACTGAGTCTACCCCAGAAACGATAGGCCTCCCTGGGGATGCCTCTAAGCTTTTGTGGATTTTCGGTAGCGTATACAGGATGGGGGTTACAGGATGCTGTTTTGTAAGAAATCTACTACACTCTTCATCTATGATTTTCCTCTCCAAGGCATCATCAACAACTTTCTTAATAATTCCCTGAATATCAAACAGGGGATCCCTATCCAATCTAGTGTAAACTTTCTCATTAGATAATTGTTGTAGGATTTCTGAACGGTAGTAGTTGCTATTTAACACCACCACTGCTCCCCCCTTATCCGCTGGACGGATTGTAATCTCATCATTTCCCTGGAGAGTCTTGAGTGCTTCCCTCTCCCCCTTAGAAAGATTTGAAGTTATCTGAGGAGAGTCTCTTGAGCATCTGTCCTCCAGATGAAATAAGTCCTCCTTCATGGAGCGTCCGGTTGCCTAGAGACAGGATGACGCGACTGCCGCTGTGAGTGGAGGCAAGCGGCGTCGCGTCACAGTACGCGTGGTAGGTCACGTGTGTTGTTATTGGTAAGTAGGAGGGGGACGGAGAGACTCACTGCGCCCGCCCTTCCATGGCGCCGATGGCAGCGTAAGCGGCTGCTGTTTTTGATTCGCTGAGATATAGCGGGGGGCGGCAACCTGAATATTGATACCATTAGGGGTGGGGAGAGTATGTAATTTAAATATTAGGCTGACAGTTTCCCATCAGGTCCGCCGGTGGCCCCACGCGAGGGATTGGTCGCAACATGGTCACCTGACTCTTTTGGAGTGTTATATAAATGAACACCAGGTCATCTTTAGGTGTGGAGTACATGCTTTAACAGCTTGAGAAAGGGCAGATTGCCCGAAACAGCGGAGCTGTCGCTGATTGCTTGATCTCCTTGCTTTTATGCTTTGATACCAATAAAGAGCTTTTTTATGGAAGACGGTGCTGACTCATTGGAAACGTCTATAAGTATACCCACGTCTATTCGGTAAGAGGAATCTGTGGAATATGAAGCCTGTGGATCCTCTCTGTACATGCGCAGGCTTCTTCCTCCCCTCCACGCGTGAACTGCAATATAACCCTCTACAGAGGGAGGGGAGAGAAGCCGTGAAGACTGCGCATGCACAGATGACCCGCCGGCTTCCTATTCTGGGTCACAGCTTGACTTTGTCAAAGTCACCGATCCAATGTAATTGATAGTGGCCAGCAGTGGTATCCTCTGTGGTATCCTCCCATGAACTCTATTCTTCTTTAGTGTTTTACATATCGTAGATTAGCTAACATGGATGTTAGCATATGCCAGAGACTTTTGTCTTTAGCTGACACTCAAGGATTCTTCTTCACCTCATTGAGCATTCTGCGCTGTGCTCTTGCAGTCATCTTTACAGGACGGCCACTCCTAGGGAGAGTAGCAGCAGTGCTGAACTTCCTCCATGTATAGACAATTTGTCTTACCATAGACTGATGAACTGCAAGGATTTTGGAGATACTTTTATAACCCTTTCCAGATTTAAGCAAGTCAAAAATTCTTAATTGTAGAACTTCTGAGAGCTTTTTTTGTGGGAGGCATCATTCACAACAGTCAATGCTTCTTGGGAAAAGCAAACCCAAAACTGGCGTGTGTTTTTTATAGAGCAGGGCAGCTGTAACCAACACCTCCAATCTCATCTCATTGATTGGACTCCAGCTGGCTGACATCTCACTCCTATTAGCTCTTGAAGATGCAATTAGTCTAGGGGTTCACACACTTTTCCACCTGCACTGTGAATGGTTACATGGTGTGTTCAATAAAAACATGGAAACATTTAATTATTTGTGTGTTATTAGTTTAAGCAGACTATGCTTGACTATTGTTGTGACTTAGATGAAGATCAGATTACATTTTATGACCAATATGTGCAGAAATCCATATAATTTCAAAGGGTTCACATACTTTTTCTTGCTATTGTATATACATAGCCGCGGTGTCTGCTCGGGGTCTCTTTAAAGGATATCTGAAGTTAGATTTAAAAAAACAAAATATAGATGCCTTAGAGAGGGAAGCCTGTAGCTAATCTTCTTCCATCCCTCTGTTCCTGCACTGAGACCCACAGGCTAGGAGCACACTAGGCAGAATTGTTAGCACTGCAGAAAACACATGCATTTTTGCCCATAGTTCAAGTCCATGGGCCTCATAAAAACGCATATACCTGCATTATACAATGTGCATTTTTAAAAACGCACAACTAGCTGTATATTTCTCAAAAATGCATGTAAAACGCTCATAAGGTATTTTAATAGAGACACAGAGAACAGCATTTTTATTATTGGGCATTTCCCAGCTGCACCGCTACAATGTAACTTTTTACATGTAAAAATAATATTTTTTTTCCCCCTGCCTTCACACACCGACTTTTTCACTGGGTTTTCTACAATAACACATCAATGCAATGGAAGGAAGAACACTGATCAATCTTCAATGCTACTGACTGTAAGGGCAGGGCAGGATATCACGAGCGCTGTAATAACAGCACAGGAGATATGGGCGCAGCTGGCGCCACCATAGACTGTAGAAATTACGGCTATAGCGGCGCTCAGTGAGTAGCTTCGGCGCCGTCAGAAGACGGAGGTGAAGTTACTTTTAAAACGCTGTAAGGCCAGAAACGCACTCGGAGCGATTTCTAATCTCTAGTGATTTAAAAAAGCTCTTGCTAATGCAATGCTATGGGGATTTTTATGAAATCACATCGCTCAAGTGGGATCACACCAACAGCATTACATTAGCAAAAGCTTTTCAAATCGCAAAGCGCTCAGAAAATCTCTCCTAGTGGGTTTCTGGCCTAATTCAGCCTCCAGCAATAGCTGGAAGCTGAATTACATCATTCCCTACCATCCACGTGGACCTGGAGGGGGAATACTAATTAATGCCACCAGGACTTGTGCAGCAGCAGGATAAGCCATATACCAGCTGTATACTGCGCCCAAGTCTCCTGGCGGCGATTTCATACTTATGCGGGTATCAGGTCACCAGACCTGCAGAAATGCTATCAAGCTGGAAAAGTTATCTACAGCAATAGCACCAGAACAAAAAGAATGTGCCAGAATGTATTAAATTCCTAGATTGTAATGGTCCTTTCACACTGAATCTGTTGAGTTCCAATGACAATATAATCACAGCCCAAGGAAATGCAATGATATTTCTATGGTACATTCATATCGGATGCAATGTAGCGGGACCCATCAGAGTAATGCACAGCAATGTGTATGGTTTACAGTGGCAGTGTAACATACTTTCATTGTACTGTGTGCTTACTTTCATTGTACTGTATGCTTCACTGTATGGTTGCATCGCACATCTATCATGCAATGCGACTTTTCGGGTCCGTTGGAGTGTGATCCAATTGCAATGCAAAGGGCATAGTGTGAAAAGAACCTAAAAGTTGATCCATGGACCTGTGTAACACTTTCTGTTTGTCCCTCTTGAATGCCCAACCAGGAGACCACCCGATCGTTGAAGTCGCATCTTAACGAGAAGGGCTGTATTCACCTGAGCTCGATGCACGATACAGTATAATATGGTAGGATATCATGCTGGGTACGCGTAATGCAATTGATCAGGAACAGTTTGGATATAGATAATGAGGACGGCCGACATTGGTAGAAAGTGAAGCATTCACAGAGTAGGGCACAGAGCTGTGCTCACATTGCTGGCTCCGTTGAGTTCCCCAGCGCTGCTCCATGCTCTGTACACACGCTGCTGCTACATCCAAAGTCAACTGTAGCAGGGAAAGAAAGGGGGCGGTGCGGTGAGTTGCAGGATGCCTGCAGATATTCTGGTGTCTCAACTTCTACCTGTCCCCAGACACTGCACCGATCTTGGTCTGAGGGGGGATTCTGGGCAGCTGTAATCCCCCCTGCGTTTGCCTATGCAAGTATACATCTTATATTGATTCCATTTACATCATTCGTTTCTCTGATGCAATCTTTAAAATAACCAGTAGGTGGCTCTCCAATACTATTTTGTAGGGCTGTTTCTACTCATTCATATGTCTGTATATCTAAAAGTATATACTGTATAATAATACAGTAATAGTGCTATATTTTTACAGTGCTTTTCTCCATGGGGACTCAAACTGCTGTTACCCTGCGTTCTGCAGTCTCAAGGGCTTGGGAAAAGAGGTGGGTTTTTAGCCTTTTCTTAAAGCTGTCCAGAAATGGGGCCTCTTACACTGATTGAGGAAGTGAGTTCTATAGGGTAGGGGCTGCATAGGAAAAGGCCCGAGCACCAAATAGTTTTAAGCGGCACGCTGTGATCTTTAGAGCCTCATACCACCGCCAGGCCCTCATCGCAGTGATCTGACTTTAAAGAGGAACTGTAACGACAAAACGGCCCCTGGGGGGTACTCACCTCGGGTGGGGGAAGCCTCAGGATCCTAATGAGGCTTCCCACGCCGTCCTGCGTCCCTCGGGGGTCTCGCTGTAGCCCTCCGTACAGCGGTGACGCAATATTTACCTTCCTGGCTCCTGCGCAGGCGCTCTGATGGCTGTCGGCGCCGAAGTAGGCGGAAATACCCGATCGCCGTCGGGTCTGCTCTACTGCACAGGCGCAAGTTTCCGGCGCCTGCGCAGTAGAGCGGACCCGACGGAGATCGGGTATTTCCGTCTATTTCCGTGCCGAAAGTCGCCACAGCGCCCCCGCTGGAGCCAGCAAAGGTAAATATTGAACTGACAGTCGGCACAGTCGCCGGCTGTTCGGAGGGCTGCGGCGAGACCCCCGTGGGACAGAGGACGGCGTGGGAAGCCTCATTAGGATCCTGAGGCTTCCCCCACCCGAGGTGAGTACCCCCCAGGGGATGTTTTTCATGTTACAGAGTCTCTTTAATGTTAAAGAAGTCTTTGGGTCTCATCTGAACGCTTCAGAAGTACTTGGATCTTTGAGAACCTCCGAAGATGAGCGGCTTGCGCAAGCACAGTATGGAGCCATTTGTTTTCGGAAGTACTCTGAGACTCGAAGACTTCTGAAGCCTTCCGAGGAGACATAGTGGGAAATTTGAACGGGGCAGCAGGAAAAGGAGGAGACCAAGAGAGGTCCGGGAAGGCTCTATAGGATATAGAGCCTTCCCTCTTCTTAAAGTGGACCCAAATTAAAAATACAAGATTTCAGAAATAAAATCTATTTTCTAAATTATAATAATAAATAGCAGCCTTTTTTCAGCTGCATGTTGAAAAATCTAAAATAATTTACATTTATAGGAGGAACCCCTCCCTTCCTTTCATATTGCCGGAACAGAATCCGGCAAACTGGTGGAGTAGATGGTGTCCAGCAAAGGAGGAATTGCTAATGGCTGCCACCTGTATACCCCTAGTTATGAAAAGAGAAGGGTGAAAAGCATGCACTGAACTCCTCAAAAGGCTTGAAGGAGTGTTTATTTATCTTTGTATGTGTCAGAGTGGTGCAACTAAATATTTTGAATGAAAAAAATGTTTGGTTTGGGTCCGCTTTAAGTGAGTATGCAGCTTTTTATAATTTAAGTAGCTACAGGCAGGGCAGGCCTAATCTATACTGGAGCCCCAGTGCAAAATTACCCTAGGGAGGCCCTGACACCCCCAGCTCTCCCCCTGCTTCAAGAATGTCCTCCTCGGGGCCCCTGCAAAGTTGGTCCATCCATGCTTGCGTCTTCATCCATCGTTCTTTACTGGCTGCATCTTCTCAGTGACCCGGCGCATGTTATTACACAATAACATGTGCGGGGTCAATGAGAAGCGGCAGCCAGCGAGGATGGGAGATGGGAGCACGGGCAGACCAGTGCGGGACAGGTGACTTGATATTGCTGACATGCTTGAAGCAGGGGGAGAGCTGGGAGGGCCCGGCAGCACTTGGGGGCCTTGGGGTAATTGTCCCCCTTGCCTCAATGGGAATGCCAGTCCTGGCTAAAGGTATCCTTTAAACAATCACATTTAAAAACATTTGTAAGACGTGTTGCTATCTGCTTCATCAGTAGATGTTATTTTAGCAGTCTTTAGTATTTTGCAGGGGAAACGAGCGCATTCCATCCTCAGTCTGTAATATTCATAAGGCTTTTTCTACATAGTTGTGTATGCTACAGGTGAAATGCATACGCCTTCTTCCATAGCTAACTACACGATGCTGCCTGTACTTATGCTCTTTACTGAAAATTCAATGCATGTAAAAGATAAAAAAAATACAGATATGTAAAATAAAGATACATGTAACAGTTGTTTGCAAAGGACATGCCCCTGATATTAATCTACAATATCAGATCATATTGTACACACTGAACGCATCCGCAGGATATACCATATCTGCATGCTGATTAAAATACGGCATGATATATTTCATTGGCATTAATAGCAGATCTGAAGATGAGGTCATTTTACAAATGTACTATTTTCTTGAGGTCACCTTAGCCATCTGACAATGTGCTGAGCGTAAATTAAAGGAAACATAATAGAAGGAAATTGGGCTCATTAACAGTAATGATCTTTTAGGCTCTTAGGCCAACTATCATTATAATTTTGCATGTTATTGCATGTCACTCAAAAAATGAGTATTCAAAAAAGCCAGAAGCATTTATATATCAGCTTCGCTATCTGCAATCAAAGGCACCATTCATTAGGAAGTACACAGACAATGCTGGGAAATGGAAGAGGATATACTGAAATATAAGACTTTTTAATTGTGTTCTTGATTAATAATACTGCATATAAACATTTAGTTAACATACTTTGGCCTTTTGTGTCATTGGGATAATACCTGCAATGGAAATTAATTCTGCATTAAAAAGCCTTACTATATTTAATGTAACACCTCAACGATGATAAGGCTTGGAGTTCCCAGCAGTTATCATAAGACTGCTCTCGCTAGAAGGTTTGGTGGGGAAGATAATCTGCACACCAGAAGCTGTGGATTTCTGCTTTCCAGCAGTGTTTCATGCAGTGGAGATGGGTCAAAATAAAAAAAAAAGAACACTCTGATTAGGAAAGTAGACCTCACATAAACAGAGGGGAATCAAATAAACCACTTCAAAGCCTAACTCTTATCTACATAGCTTTCTACATTCTTTCTGCCTGTTAATTTCCTTACTGGTTTCCAGATATCACCCCAAGCACAACCTCTGTTTTTACACAACCTTCTTCTGTCCTCCACTAGAAGCAACTCTTCATATTTGCATACACAAAACTTCTCGAGAGCCTCTCAGTTCCTCAGGGATTTCCTTCCAAAACACATTAATCATTCGCAAACCCTTTGTAATGCTGGGGCTCATACTTTCTGACCACCCAGCACTAGCGTCGTGACGGGAGTGCGGGGGATGCGACCTGCACCAGGTGGGGTGACCCCAGCCGCCCTAGAGGGGGTGCGCTCAGGGCATGGGCGTCCGCACTTTATGGCAAAAATTGGCGGCTGCCTCCTCCTGGCCGCCCTCTGCCCCCCCCCCCCCCCCCCCGGCCGGCGCTGCCCCCCCTCTTCCCTTCCACCCACGTCCAGACCTCGATCAGGTGGCGACCAATAGTGTGGGCGCTAGGACCTAGCACACCGCACTGATATGCGGAAGCGTCATCTTACTGGTTGGGTCGCCCGCTGATTGAGGTTTGACTGATGCTACAAGGTAGGTGGGGGGAGCGGCGGCTAGAGGGGGGGTCCCTGTCACTCACTACCTAAATGGGGGTCCCTGTCACTCACTAGCTAAACGGGGCTCCTTGTCACTCACTAGCTAAACGGGGGTCCCTGTCACTCACTAGCTATACGGGGGTCCCTGTCACTCACTAGCTAAATGGGGGTCCCTGTCACTCACTAGCTAAATGGGGGTCCCTGTCACTCACTAGCTAAATGGGGGTCCCTGTCACTCACTATCTAACGGGGGGTCCCTGTTACTAGCTAAATGGGGGTCCCTGTCACTCACTAGCTAAACGGGGTCCCTGTCACTCACTAGCTAAACGGGGGTCCCTGTCACTCACTAGCTAAATGGAGGCCCCGTCACTCACTACCTAAATGGAGGGCCCGTCACTCACTACCTAAATGGGGGGCCCGTCACTACCTAAATGGGAGACCCTGTCACTCACTACCTAAATGGGGGGCCCGTCACTCACTAACTAAATAGGAGGCCCTGTCACTCACTACCTAAATGGGGGGCCCTGTCACTCACTACCTAAATTGGGGGCGCCTGTCACTCACTACCTAAATTGGGGGCGCCTGTCACTCACTACCTAAATTGGGGGGATTCCTGGCACTACCTAAACTATCCAGGCCAGCCAGCCCAGCATCACTGTCAAAAAGGCCACAGCATCAGCACCAGTCAGGCCAGCATTACCGCCAGCCAGGTCACAGCATCACTGCCAACCAAAGCTAAAATATCCGCACCGGGTGTCAAACATTCCAGCTACGCCACTGCCACCCAGCACAACAAGGCTAAGAGCTGGATAATGGAAGAGGTTACACAGGCTGCCCAGAGCAACTGCAGCTCTGGGCTTCCGATATCGCTACAAATAAAACACAATGGCAGCGCAGTGCGGTGTGCGCTGCCTTAGTTCGCACTGTACTGCCTTAGCGATAGCAAGTATTCAGACAGGTACAAGACCGGACTATAGATTGGAGTGTAACTAGTAGCAGCCGTAGCTCACAGTCACGTCCACGGAAGCAGAGCAAGCTGGCTAGCAACATTCACCAGCAAGCATCCACCCAGGCAAGACTACAGGATAGAACGTAACTAATAGCAACTGCAGCCTATAGTTACGTTTCCAGAAACTAGAGTAGCAGAAATACTACCAGTCACCAACGTGGTGATGGCAGAATCCAAGCTATCTGAATAATGGACTTCACTGATCCACTGTGGATGCAGCGAACGGCCATCAAGCATGGAACTAGGCAATACACAATAAACAAATAAAATAATAAATAAGAAAGATAACAAACAGCTCAACTAACGAATACATATATATTAGCAAGTCTGCATATATATTTATCAAGAACTAGCTAAAGCACAAGTAATAAGGTCGCATAGAACTACAATAACAGAACTATACAGAGTAACAAGGTGCCCAGTAGATCAGTGTACTGACCACTATGACGGGCGGGGTATAAAATGGGAGGCAGACTTTTATGCTGGCATCAGCCAATGGACGCAGGTATGCAAATCTCCACACAGCTGAATGGTAATCACTCAATCCTGAATCTGGCTTGATTACCATTTGCTAGCTGGCTGTGAATGCAAAGGACCCCCATAAGAAATACATGCAGAATTATGTAACAACATGCATGCAGGAAATCCAGGGCTACCTGGCTGCAGCTCAGCTGCAACAAGCAATTGGTGGAATGATGACAGCATCCTGAGCTGCCCAGAACTGCAGAGCGATTGCAAATGACAATGAGACCCATTGCAAATGCACAAGCGAATGCAAGCAGATAAGCCAGCACTGTCCGTTTGCAGCTCCACTGCAACGGACAGAATACGCTACAGGAGGGATCCTTACAGTACCCCCTCCTTTAAAGGCGGATTCCAGACGCCTATAGAAACTGGCATAATTCTCCTGAACCACTCAAACCAGAAAATCAGATGTAGAAAATCCAGCAAACTGATCTGACTGATAACTCATGAAGGTCGGGACAGCCCGACAAGAGCAAATTCCAGAATCAGGCACACCGAGACTGAACCAATCGGAACCAGAACCTCCAGAACCATGCCCATCAGCACTATAAGCCCCAGTGTGATACCCATCAGAACTGTGATTTTCAGGAAAAAGCCCCCTGAAACTCTGAGCGTATCACCTTCCAGGGACTGTCCAAAAATGCCAAACCTTTTAATGCAATGCCCACCGGAACTGTCCTTTCCAACGCAGTACCCACTGTCGAACCAGTCCAAGGCACCAGGACAAGTTTCCTCAGAAAAAAAAAACAAGGAGCAGAGGTGCCTGGCTCTTCTACTGACCACATATGCTATTGCTCCGTTGTTATTGCCTGATGAAGCGGGATCAAACCTGCGAAACGCGTTGCATATTTGGAGTTCATAAATAAAATATATTGACTGTGTTTACTACAGTCGTCGTGTGTCTACTTGGAGGAGGTAAGTCCACCACTACCTCCTCTATTTACCAAGAATTTGGTTTTTAAGCTCATTTAGCTTCCTTTTATCCTTTTGGCGCCTCTGTTCTCCTGCATAAAGTTTCCTCAGAAATCTCCCAGAACACTTTGAAGGTCCATAGAGATCCCAAGAGGTTAACGCCCTTTAGGCTCACATGGAGAACTATCAAGAACCCCTATGGAACCTAGGGCAATACCAGAGTCAGGGTTACAAAGACAAACATCGAGATTCAGGGCTTTTAGGGACCAAAACCATCCCTGGGCATGCAGGCAGACTGGCAAAATCAGAACATATCACCACTAAGGAAGCACCTGAGTACGCTGACACATAAGACACACTTGAGCATTCTGGCACACAGAGCACATCTGGGCACACGGGCACAAGAGAAACTACTGGGCACGTCAAGGAACTGCGGACCTCAGAGTCAGTCACGATAGGACTGAAACCAGGACTAGCCAAAAAATTATCATGATTAGACTTTTCAGCTACTGGACTCTCACTAAAGAATACAGAATCAGACTTAGGGGTTACTGATTCCACCAAGGTTATTAACAAGTCATGTTCAGGGGCATTAACAGGACAGGACAAATCTTGTGATGTATGCACTGAACTAGATAGAGTCTCCACAACTTCCTCTGAACTGGACAGAGACTCATCGCCAACTACACTGGATTGGAGCTCCAAAAGAGCTGCAAAAGAAGTCAGTATTGCAGCAACCCCCACTGAACTGGGCAAGACTGAGAAACTCACTGGACAGGAAGGGGACTCTGGAACCCCTGCTACACTGGACAGAGAACCAGAATTTTCCAAGATACTAGGCATGATTTCAGGAACACTCACGGAAGCAGAGCAAGCTGGCTAACAGTCACCAGCAAGCATCCACCCAGGCAAGACTACAAGATAGAACGTAACTAATAGCAACTGCAGCCTATAGTTACGTTCCCAGAAACTAGAGTAGCAGAAATACTACCAGTCACCAACGTGGTGATGGCAGAATCCAAGCTATCTGGATAATCAACTTCACTGACCCACCGCGGATGCAGCGAACGTCCATCAAGCATAGAACTAGGCAATACACAATGATAAGAAAAATAACAGCTCAACTAACGGATAAATATATATTAGCAAGTCTGCATATATATTTATCAAGAACTAGCTAAAGCACAAGTAATAAGGTCGCATAGAACTACAATAACAGAACTATACAGAGTAACAAGGTGCTCAGTAGATCAGCGTACTGACCATTATGACGGGCGGGGTATAAAATGGGAGGCAGACTTTTATGCTGGCATCAGCCAATGGACGCAGGTATACAATCTCCACACAGCTGAATCACTCAATCCTGATCTGGCTTGATTACCATTTGCTAGCTGGCTGTGAATGCAAATGACCCCCATAAGAAATACATGCAGAATTATGTAACAACATGCATGCAGGAAATCCAGGGTTATCTGGCCCCGGCTCAGCTGCAACAAGCAATTGGTAGAATGATGACAGCATCCTGAGCTTCCCAGAACTGCAGAGTGATTGCAAATGACAATGAGACCCATTGCAAATGCACAACCCGAATGCAAGCAAATAAGCCAGAACTGTCCGTTTGCAGCTCCACTGCAATGGACAGAATACGCTACAGAAGGGATCCTTACACCCTTGCAACCTTAAAGGGCACGCTTAAAATTCACCTTTCCAGAAAAGCACATCATCTAACCCAGGTCATTCTACTTCAGCCTCTGGCTAGCTCTGCTTCTTGCAGAATATGACCCATCACACACAACTCATATCTCTTATTTCTTTAAATTGTAAGGATACATCGGCAGGATTGTATCCCTTTTGTTTCTTTTCAACTTGCTGTAGATTTTGTTAGTCACAGTATATTACCAGTAGTCACTGTGACATTTATGTTGTCTACCGACTGTATTATGTACTAATGCATGTATTTGTATTATGTATGAATGCATGTATTTTTATGTTCCATTTTTGTTTCCTAAGCCTTGGACCCACTCGCAGCTATAAAAAAAAAATCACAATCTTCAAGTGGGATGACACACATAGCCAGGGCCTTTTTAGGTATAGGCCAATCAGGCATATGCCTAGGGGTGACACCAAAAGGAGAGGGCACCACAGAGTTATTCTTAGTGCAGAGTTTTCTTATCTTATACACAACTGCTGGGTCCATTAAGAAAGTGATGAATGAAATCTTAAAGAGACTCTGTAACTTAAAAAAAAATAAAAAAAAACTGACTTGTACGATTTGAACTATAAACCCATAATTTCCAGACTAAAGAGAGACTTATCACTATGGAACCTTTCGGCTGTCTCTTGGACTGGTAGAGTGCAGGCAGTCTGTATGAATCTTCTTCCTCGTATTCTATATCTCTTCTGTATCCTCCCAGTCATGTCATGGTCACACAGAAAACATTGAAAGATTTACAAACAGCAATTTTTAAATTTATTAGCAATAATAAAAAAAGTTGCATAGCGCGCACGATTATGCACTGGAACAGAACAAGAGATGGCTTGGGAGTGCCCAACCTTCTAAAGTACTACAAGGCTGCTCAAATAGCACAGTTAGCTCAAATGCATTCTAAATGTAATCCTCCCTTATGGGCACAGCTGGAAACTGACCTATTAGTTCCACATACTCTCCCTGCTTTACAATGGTCCTTAGCTCACCTACCACCCTCAGTGAAACTCACTTCCCCCTTATCAGCACACTCATTGTCCATATGGCGGTCCCTCAGGTTCAAAAAGAATTTGCAAACTAAAGTCCCATTGCTCCTTCCACTTTATGGCAAGCCTATGTTTTTCCCAGGATTAGACCTATCCTCCTTCAGATGGTGAAAGACCAAGGGATTTACACATTTACACATTAGTCCCAAGAATACTCCTGTTCCACAACGTACATCCACAACGAAGCATGGTGCGATCGCTGACCATTAGAGGGAGGCCTAGTTTCATTATTATACTCCACCCTCTCACAACCTTTGGAGTTTCATAAACTAAAACCTATACTAGCTTGGGAAGTAGACCTTGGAGTAACTCTTACGCCGGAAAGATGGTGAAAGTGTTGTATCACCCTCACAAAGGGCAGTAACTACTTTTCTTATATTGAGACTAATTATAAGCTTCTCCATAGAACATATATCACTCCTTTTAAATTGCACAATATTGACCCTACTAAACCAGAACTATGCTTTCGAAATTGTGGAAGAGTAGGAGACATATCCCACATCTGGTGGTTCTGCCCAGTAGCACAAAACTTCTGGGCTGACATAACTTTGTTAATTAACACAGCACTGGAGACCTCTTTAGGCCCCGATCCTTGTTTGCTTCTACTTGGCGATAAGCCTCCCGGGTGGAGACACCCACATCACCGCTTAGCCCAACACATAGCCAAGGCCGCCAGATCACATATAGCCAGACAATGGCTACAACCTACATTATCCTACCTGATAACATTATTCTTGATATTATGATTTCCGAAAGATTACTCGCAATCACTAACAATACTTTTGACACTTTTATAAAAACTTGGCAGCCTTGGCTATCTGCAAGTAATCTACTAGGTCTCTGCTCCTGTGCCTTCACACAATAATTCTTGAGTTGTCTATTATATATATAAATATTGATTATGCTGACCTCGCTTGTCCATCAAGTTACAAAATGCAGTATTATATTGGATGCGACTGCTTTCCTGGTACCCCTGTTTTGTTATGTTTTCTGTACTACATTGTTTTCATAGCATAGTCCCCCTGGGGACGATATATTTGCTGTATTGTTATCCTTTGATTCAATTCATTTAATAAAACTCTTTTGAAAATTAAAAAAAAACAACCTCTGGGGGGTACTTACCTCTGGAGAGGGAAGCCTCAGGGTCCCATTGAGACTTCCCTGACCTCTAAAGACAGCAGGAATCCGGTGCTGGCTCCCCCGAATCTCTCCACCCCCCCTTCCTCTTACCGACAAGCATGACAAGCCAAGATTTTATTACTTCTCGTTCTCCGGAATCCAGCGCAGGCGCAGTAGCGGCTCTTCATTTGGGAAAGGTGGAAATAGCTGAACCCGATCGTATCAGCTCTACTGCGCAGGCGCAAAGGACACGGTCCTGTGCAGTAGAGCGGATCCGTTCCAGTTCGGCTATTTCCGCCTTAACCTGAACAGAAAGCCACTAGTGTGCCTGCATAGGATCGCGGTAGGTAAATATTTACCTCGCCGCAGTTCGGGGGACCCGTGCAATTGAACGGAGTGAAGGAGAAGGACGGAGGAAGCCTCATTAGGATCCAGAGGCTTCCCCCTCCCGAGGTAAGTATCCCCCAGAGTGTTTTTTTTCCATTATGCTGGGAATACACGGTTCACTTTTGTAGTAGATAGATAGGTTCGATACATAATTTCCGACATGTCCAACCACCGTTCAATCATTGTGCCGCTCGATTTGTCATTGAAGTGAATGAAAAAAGATAAGAAAAAAGAGTGGAAGATAAGAGAATCGAGTGGGGGGTCGAGCGGCAAAATCGATTGAGCGGAGAATCGAGCGGAAAAAACAACCGCATGTATGCTAAGCATTACAGTACCTCTTTAACACCTAAATGGATACTGCAGATTAGCATAGCAAGAGCGGTCTGAATAGCATAACAGTGATATAGCAGGTACTATTAAAGTGCTAATTAAGCAGTAATTGTATTAGATGGTCTATATTGATTAAGGTAACTCTTCTTCATTTCTAGAACAATATTTTGTCTTGTAAAGACTCAGGCTGTACACAGACAATATGTGTTTTTTTTATAAAGTACATGCAAACTCCTCACAACAGTAATAGACAGGGTTTATGTGGGTATCTTTGAGGCTGCATTCACAGTGGGACATTGCGGAGCTGCGTTATAAAGTCTTATAACTCAGCTTACTGCACTGCAATACTAATCCTATGGGACGTTCACAGTGTGACGTAAGCGCCGCATTGTACTGCATAGCGTTATGGTAACGAACTGCTTGCAGTGTGTTACTTCTACAGTAAAAGCACATGTTACCAGGTACAGGAAAGCATACTTTCATTGCCTGTAGGCTTTACAGTATCTACTGTATGCAATGGTAAGGAATCGTTAATCTGCGTTACCACCTTTTTTTTGCGTTGCGTTGTAATGCTGTGTTGTGACTTTAACGTCGCACTACAACGCAAGTCCCACTGTGAATGCAGCCTTAATGCACATTCTTCCTTGTGGGTGTAGGGAAGGAGGGGGGCACAAAACATGATTTGTCTAAGGCACCAAAATACCAAGAAACATACCAGCACATAGCATTACATTAGTAAGAGCTTTTCAAATCACAAGCACTTAGAAAAACATTGGTTGTGGGTCCCAGGGCTAACTCTGTACAGCACCCCTGAAGATGATGGCGCCATATAAATCAATCATAATATACTGGGAAATACCCAAGGGATTGAATAAGTCATTATATATTACTCTGTGGGGAAAAAAATTGGAGCAGTTTTTCTAGATTGCAAAATTGCAAATTACAGTGCACATGTAGACTATTGATGTAATGAAAGTCCTAGTGTGAATCATCATGAATGCACTACAGATGTCCTGGAAATGTTTATCTTATGTGTCATGGATTACACCAAAGATTTTCATAATGTGAGCTGCAAAGAGGTTATAAAAGCATTTGCATATTCATGGGAAAGTTTTTATGTGCACATCAACATAGCCATCATTGTTCAAATGAAGGCCATGCTGACCCTGGAATTTTATGCTTACATATTCAAAAGCTAGCAATGGTAGTAAGTTCACAATGAAAGTGATATTTCTCCATCTGCATTGCCTCTGAAGTGCTGTGGCTTTTTTCACATCAGGAAACGCATGCTGGAGCCAATCTCCTGCGCGCATTGAATGGCCTGCAGCGTTGATTAGAGGTGGTAGTTATAATTCACCCGATGAGAAAACGTTTGCTCCCGACTATTAAAAGTTCCCAGGTGCGTCGAGCCGCAACGCACCAAAACGCAACGTCAGATGTGAAAGGTAAAATGAAAGTCTATGGACTTTCTTTTTATCTTGGTTAACGCAAAGTATTAACTTTGCGTCAAAAACTCAAAAAATGAGCTCCGGTGTGAAAGAGCCCTGTGAGGTAAATCTACTAGCAGACTTCACTGAAAGACTTGCTGACTACTGTGGATCTCATGAGAGTCACGTGACTGGCTTAGCAGTCACCTGAAACATTCATGGGGAGGGGGAAAGGGCTTACAGAAGAACTGTAGTGAAAATAGCACAATGAATAAAATTTCTTATCTTTTGACAATTTCCATCTAAAAAGTATTTAGTCAGTGCTTGCCCAATGTAAAATCGTTCCTCTCCCTGATTTACATTCTGAAATGTATCACAGGTGGTGACATCATAAAGGGGTAGATATAGTAACATGCACAGGACAGCCACGTTGTCTCACTGAGGGAGTGCAATTGCCAAAGCAGAAGTAGAATTTCCAAAAGGCAGAAGAAAGGGCCTTGCACATCCCTTATAAAACTTCACTTTTATTTGTATCAAGTAAAAAAGACATACTTTACATATCCAAGAAATTCAATCAAGAGAGGTACAGGCAGGTAGGGAGGTCGACAGCCGTTTCGCGCCAGTTAAATGCAGTGGCGCATCATCAGGACAACCCCCCTTGTGTAAAATCTCCCCTTATATAGACACTTACCCCTGCAAATGTGGAGCAGCTGTTCCCAATTGCCCAGAATCGCGTCCTCCGCCTATGGAGCGCACGCTGCAATACAGACAGGCACCATACCCTGGTGCTTCCGCCTGGTGGGACGCACAGCCCGTAAACGTCACTTCCGGCAAGCCTCTCATAGCCATACCATGGTGATTCCGCTTAGTGGAACGCATAACCCGTACGCGTCACTTCCGACAAGCTCCTCATAGCGTGTTACGTCAAACTAATGCGACCGTAATGGCGCATCAGCCTAAAAACCGCATGCCCTCCCGAGAATATCCACCAGAGGGCAAAAAGTGTTACTGGCTGGGGTTTAGGCAAAAGGACATCTGCTGCCATCAAGTGGCCAAATATTTAAAGGCTTCAAATTTGTATATAACCATTTCATAGGCAGATGGACAATTTTGACACAACTGCTCCACCTACATGCCGCAGTATTACATAAGATAGTGAACAGATTAGTTACACTATCAATAACAATCAATTAATTAGTTAAATTTTAATATTCAGCTATAGTCCATCCCCATGGGGGAGAGCAATCTCATTTTATATAAATCTTCATTGAGATACCGTTTCATTGTATACTCACCACCCAGAGGGACGGACTCACTAGCAGAAATCTGGCATGTATCTGCAGGGGCAAATTCAACAGTGAGTACATTAAAAACCTTCCTATAGGGAGATAACAAAAGTCAGGATACTAAAATCATTTAAAATAAAATAAAAATAGAAATCTCAGATGAATACGGCTAAATTATTCTTTTCATTTAAGCCTAAAGGTCCTACCGCATCAAAATATGAAATCCAATGGCTTTCCCTCTGCAAAAGCTTGCGATGCCAATCCCCACCCCTCCTGTCACGTCTCACCTGTTCTAAGCCCAAGAATCTCAACTTTGTTACATCACTGTTGTGAACCTCGCGCATATGCTCAATCACCCTTGGGCACCCTTCCCCGCTATGTACGGACCTGCAATGGGCCTGGTAACGATCCTTGAGCATATTCGTGGTTTCACCCACATAAATACGCTGACAGGGGCAAACTAGTGCATATACCAGGCCTCGGGTACGACAGTTAATGAACTGTCTGATCCTGCACGTCCGTCCAAAGCGAGAGAAGGTATCGCCCAATTCCACCAATTTTTTCTAATTGATTGTTTAATAGATTGGAACATTGGTGAATATGAAAAATGCATATAAAATCTCTCTTGGGGATTGGTCTGGCCACTTTTTCTCTTATGTTTTAATAATAAGGCTCTATCCTTTCCAGCTGCCCTTGCAAATGCTTGCCGGATCATTTTTAATTGATATCCTCTTTGCTGTAATCTAACTACAAGGTCCTCAGACTGTACAAGGAAGTCTTCCCATGAACTTGCATTCCTCCGAAGTCTGAGGAACTGTCCATAGGGGACCCCCCTGAGAGTAGAGGCAGGGTGATAGCTTGTTGCACTTAATAAGGAATTAACCGCCGTCTGCTTCCTATAGGTTTTAGTTAGTATCACCCCCTCCCTCACCTCTATATCTAGATCTAAGAATTGTAAACGTTGGTCACCCCAAGAATGAGTGAACTGCATGTTAACATCGTTAGACCCAAGGTATTCCATGAATTCATCAAATTGCTCTCGTTGCCCCTCCCACACGATCAAAATATCATCAATATAGCGGATCCAGAGTTTGATCCGCTCCAGGAACCCATTCCTCGATGAATAAATATGATCCGCCTCCCAGTGGCCCATGAAGAGGCCGGCATAGGTGGGGGCCACCGGGCTCCCCATTGCCGTGCCGACCTCCTGATGGTACCACTGTCGGTCAAAGAGGAATGAGTTCCTGGTGAGGACAAACTCCAGACCCGCCAACACAAACCACTGTAGAGCATCCTCCTCTATCAATTCAGGTATAAAGGTCTTGATGGCTCTTAGACCATCTACATGGCAAATACGACTATATAGCGAAACCACATCTATTGATACCAGATGATATCCTGGTTGCCATTCAAAAGTTCCCAAGACGTTCAAGACCTCTGTGGTATCCCCTACATATGATGGTAAAGATCTCAATAGGGGTCTTAACTGGAAATCTACAAACTGAGATAGTGACTCCGTCAGTGATCCAATGGCTGAAACGATAGGTCGGCCCGGTGGGTTATCCAAGGTCTTATGTATTTTCGGAATACAGTACCACACCGGGCTGCGGGGATATTGAGGAAGCAGTTTGTTTGCCACAGTTCTGTCTATAGCACCATCCATGACACCTTTAAGGAGAAGCTTTTTCAACTCATTAGTGTATTGTAATGTAGGATCACTAGGTAATTTAGAATATGTGGATCTATCCTCTAGTTGACGCAAACATTCTCTTTGATATTGCTCGGTTGACATTATTACTACCCCTCCCCCCTTATCTGCTTCCTTAATGGTTAGATCTGTCCTGGACTGCAGCCATCTCAAAGCTTCCCTCTCTTGGCCAGACAGATTAACAGCATCTTTAGGGTAACTTAATGATTTACAGGTGGTGACATCTTTAGTCCTGCCATGCGATCTTTGTATAATGTTCATTTCTGATGCTAGGTACACACGATTGTGTTTTTTCAGTTGATTTTCCGTGCGATCGATTTCCGATTCGATTCTCTTCTCTTTTCTTATCTATTTCCATTCACTTATATGAGAAAACGATCTACAATAAGATCCGACATGTCAGAAATTATCTATCGAACCATCTAACACAAAGTTGTATGGCGTGTACCTAGTATCAGAGTTCTATGCACAGAGATATTGCTTGCTTGGCAGTTGGAAACACCGGTTATTTCCCACAATGCAACAAGGTTCACATGCAAGATACTGTCACATCACACTGTGGGAGGGGTTTCACAACAAATCAGCTATAAATATGTCCCTGATGATCTATTTGAGAAAATGAATATTTCTTGTGGGAAAGGGGGTTGAGATGCTCATTGATTTCAGGAGGCAGAGCACCACCCCTCGTCCGATCTATATAGACGGGTCTGAAGTTCAAAGAGTATCCAGTGTCAGCCTCCTGGGCACAACGATCTCCGAGGACCTGAGCTGGAAAGCGAAACACTATCTTAACCCAAAAAAGGCCCAGCAGAGACTTTTCTTCTTGCGTCAATTAAAGAAGTTCAGCATGGCCCAAGAACTTCTTAAGTCCTTCTACTCTGCCACTATCGAGTTAGTCCTCTGCTCCTCAATCCTGGTCTGGTACTCCGGAGCCTCTGCCAATGACAGATACAAATTACAGAGGGTCATCAGAACAGCAGAGAAAATAATTGGGAAACCCCTTCCCCCACTGGAGCTCATTCACAATTTTCAGGATGGGGTCCAGAACAAAGAAGATTGCCAATGATCCGTCGTATCCAGGCCATCAATTCTTCAGTCGCCCCTACATCAGGCCGTAGCTTCCGGGCTATCCACACCAAGAAATCGAGGCACAAAGTTCCTCCCCCCCCCCCCATAAAGATGCACCTACTTCTTTAGATGCCACACCATGTCACTGAGAGTGTTACTTTTTGCCACTACTGTTTTGTTTCTGTTTGTGTTGTTGCTTTCTTTTTGCACTTTCAATGTATCAATGGAAATGTTTTTATCACTCTCTTGCATTGTCTTTTTCTCACTGTCAGTCTCTGATGCTGCTGTAACTTATCTTCTTGTTGTCAGTGTGTTATTGACAATCATTGTTCATCACCTAAGTGCCTGTTTGTTGCTAAAACCAATTCCGGGCATAACCCAGTTATGTTTGGTGAAATAAATGGATTTGGATTCGGATCAGCTACTGACTGGGATGAAATTCAATCCTGGGTTAAATTTCCCTTTTAACTCAGAAAGAAGTGGCTGATTAGTTAATCTTTCTATGAAATGAGAAGTGGGTTAGATTTCTCCTGTACTAATGTCCGGACAGTAGGGATGGTCATTATGATGCTAACAATTCTAAGTTGATGCAGATTTTCTGCACATTTGAAGCTCATTTTATGCAGCTTGAAAATGGACCAATCCTATGCAGGAGCCATTACATACATTTTGCATAAAATGTGCATTCACTTGGAATTATTAGCATTTCACTGAATATCCCTACTGGGCCCTTGCTGCTCATATCTAAATAATAACCCCCTCTACAGTATATAGTAAGTCAGCTATGCGTAGTGAAGAATTTTCCTTCTTTGTCCTAACCCTTAGCCTAGCAGTTGTTTTTTTTTAAGAAGCTACAAGCCAGTGGCAGCTGAGTTTGAACTGTTTGTTGTGTTTATTAAGGCGCCTTTTACCATTGACACAACAGTCACAAAATGTTGCACTGCACGATACAATGAGGCATACTTTAGAACTAACATGTCAAACTCCGGCCCGTGGGCCAAATCTGGCCCTCAGAGCCATAAAATTTGGCCCTCAAGTGGTTTCCTCACTTTGCATTATGTTTGGCCCACTATTGGCCCACTAGGGAGGCTTTAGTGGAAGTGAAGCCTTAAAACACCAGAGAATCCATATGGGGGAGGTAGGGGAAAGCACTGAACACCAGGGAACTGTAAAGGGGAGAGTGGGGGTCTCTAGACACCAGGGAACTGTAAAGGGGAAGGAGGACCACTAGACACCAGGGAACTGTAAAGGGGAAGGAGGACCACTAGACACCAGGGAACTGTATAGGGGTTGGAGTGGGGCCATTAGACACCTGGTAACTTTATAAGGGAGAGAGGTGGCTAGTAGACATTGAGGTCGGCCCGTGACTTGGTCCCAGTGTACAATTTCAGCCCACTTTATATTTGAGTTTAACACCCCCGCTTTAAGGTGGCCATACACTGATAGATTTGCAGCAGATCCAACCATCAGATAGTTTTCTGTCAGGTCGAATCTGACAGGAATCTATCTGATGTGTACCACATACTAGGAACAGATTTCCAATAGATTTCAGGATAAAATCTATTGAAAATCGATCTAAAGGCATTATTCCACCATTTGATCCAATGCAACTCTATGGGCCATCGATCTGCTGCCAGCAGCAGATCGACCTAGATCTTCCATCCTGTCAGATAGATCAAATCGATTGAAATCGGCCACAAATTGATCGATCGGCCAATCGATCAGCAATCGATTTCCAGTCGATCGATTTGATCGAATCGATCGGTCGATCGAAGGCTGAAATCGACCAGTGTATGGGCCCCTTTAGAATGAAAAAAGTTTTCCTCACGACACAGTGCAGCTCTTGCTTTGGCACAACAAGGACCTGCCGCAACGCAATCAATGTGATGGCCCCATTGACTATCACTGCTTCTGCGACAGGATGCGGCATTTTTGAGTGATGTGACGAAACGGTGTAAGTGTTAAAGGGGCCTAAATGTCTTACTTAAGTCTCAAACGTCTGTCTGGTTCGTACGTGTGTACAAACGACTTTTAATCGCTTGTCCAACTAATAGACGTTCAAACATACAGTCGTTTGATCAGTCGTTTAAGCTAGTCCATTGTTCTATCCAGTCCATTGTCCATTATCAAGTTGGTTAAAAGACTTAAAAATTAGGATATCATCCGCTTTGTTGGTCAGTGTGTACAGGCCGTTTGAACGATTTTTGGTTTGCACTTCAAGTCGTTCAAACAACCAGTTTAAACCACAATCAGGCGTAAAGTTGGACGTGTGTACACACCTTCAGGGTTAATATATGATGTGGCTGGTTTATTTTAAATTCAAAACAAACACTTTCCAGTGGCTTTACATACTTACTGTTTTACAGCTGGACAGGGCCACCGTCAGACTCTATAAAAAGGTACACTTTAGGGTCCCTATTGTGCCCCATGCAAGGTCAACTGATGGCTCTACCACCTTGAGCCCCATACTTGGGTCCTGTATATTTCTTGTGGAGTTCTGTGTGACAGTAAAAGAACAGAGATTTCTGAGGTCAATGTGTTAGAGATACAATAAAAGGTTGTTGTTTTTTTCAACTATTCTTTTTCAAAGCTCCTTAGGGTACATACAATCGATCGGTGGCACCTGTCAGCATCGACCTTGATCCTTTGAGGGACACTGCAGTGTACGAGTTCTGTACAGATTCATCCCGCAGCTGTAGAAGGGGGATGTGTCTGTTTCTATGGAGAAGGTAGAAGCAGGGGCGGACTGATCATTAGGGCACTCGGGCACGGACCGAGGGCCCGTGGTCAGGGGGGGCCCGCCAGAGAGCCCTGAGCACGAGGGGAGACAGCCAGCGAAGGAGGGCAATGGGCAGAGCAGCGGAGAAGGGGGAAGTTCCCCCCCCTTCTCTCACCTTGGGGCCCCCCTTCCTGGCTCTTCCCTCCAGAATCGGTAAAGTGTCGGCGCAGCGGCTGACAGCGGGCGGAGACTCGCTTTTCAGCCACCGGAGGGAGCGCTGATCTGTGTGCCACTAGTCTGGGCTTCTCAAGCCCAGACTAGTGGCACACAGATCAGCGCTCCCTCCGGTGGCTGAACAGCGGTAAGTCTCCGCCCGCTGTCAGCCGCTACCCGCTGCACCGACACTTTACCGATTCTGGAGGGGAGAGCCAGGAAGGGGGGCCCCAAGGTGAGAGAAGGGGGGGGAATTCCCCCCTTCTCCGCTGCTATGCAAATCGCCCTCCTTCGCTGGCTGTCTCCCCTCCTGGAGACACTACAAGCCTGGCTGCATATACTGGGGGCACCTATACGCCTGGCTATACCAGGGAGACCTATACACCTGGCTGCATATACCGGGGAGACCTATACACCTGGCTGCATATACTGGGGGCACATATACACCTGGCTGCATATACTCAGTGGGGGCACGTATACACCTGACTACATATACTGGGGGCACTTATAGACCTAGCTACATATACTGGGGGCACCTATAGACCTGGCTATACTGGGGACACCTATACACCTGGCTGCATATACTGGGGAGACCTATATACCTGGCTGCATATACTGGGGGCACTTATAGACCTAGCTACATAAACTGAGGGCACCTATAGACCTGGCTATACTGGGGAGACCTATACACCTGGTTGCATATACTGTGGAGGCCTATACACCTGGCTGCATATACTGGGGGCACTTATACACCTGACTACATATACTGGGAGCACTTATAGACCTACTTACATATACTGGGGGCACCTGTAGACCTGGCTATACTGGGGACACCTATACACCTGGCTGCATATACTGGGGGGACCTATACACCTGGCTGCATATACTGGGGGCACTTATATACCTGACTACATATACTGGGGGCACCTATAGACCTGGCTGTATATACTGGGGGCACCTACAGACCTGGCTATACTGGGGACACCTATACACCTGGCTACATATACTGGGGACACCTAAAGACCTGGCTATCTATACAGGAGACACCTATAGACCTGGCTATCTATACAGGAGACACCTGTAGACCTGGCTATCTGTACTGGGGACACCTATAGACCTGGCTATCTGTACTGGGGACACCTATAGGCCTGGCTACCTATTCTGGAGACACCTGTAGATCTGGCTACCTATACTGGGGACACCTATAGACCTGGCTATCTTAACTGGGGACATCTATAGACCTGGCTATCTTACATGGGGACATCTATAGACCTGGCTATCTTACATGGGGACATCTATAGACTAGGCTACTTATACTGGGGACACCTATAGACCTGGATACCTGCACTGGTAAAACCTATAGACCTGGTTACTTCCACTGGGGATACCTTTTGACCTGGTTACCTATACTGGGGTCACCTATTTTGGGGGAACTGCTGCCAGAGTAACTATTTTTGGGGAACTGCTGCTGCCAGATTAAGTGTATTTTGAGAAACAGCTGCCAGATTATGTGTATTTTTGGGGAACCGCTGCCAGATTGTGTATAATGGGGGAACTGCTGCTTCCAGATTCTGTGTATTTTGGGGGAACCTCTGCTGCTACATGTATTTTCGGTGATCCGCTGCCAAATTATGCATATTTTGGGGAGTCGCTGCCAAATTATGTGTATTTGGGGGAACCGCTGCTGCCAGATAACGTCTATTTTGGGGGAACAACTGCCATATTATCTGTATTTTGGAAGAACCTCTGCCAAATTGCATGGATTTTCGGTGAAATGCTGTCAGATTACATGTATTTTGCGGGGAAACACTATGGCAGAGTTCAAACTTCCCCGGCAGACCTTTTACACCACTGCTAAGGTCATGTATATTTTGTCCCACCCATATTCTGTTGTGTGACCACACCCATTTTTTTGGCGCGCCGCGCGTAGCGCAGGAGTTTTTATCAGTATAAAATATAACATATTTACTGTTGTCAGTAAATTATTTTATCTTAGTCTGTAAAACTATAACGTGAAAGGTGGGAAACACTGGTATGGGGGCCCCAAAATCTCCTATTGCCCGGGGGCCCGATGGGTTGTCAGTCCGCCCCTGGGTAGAAGGGATGATGGCATGATGGAGGATGGAGTGGCTTCCAGCAGGTGAGGTAAGAAAGGAAACAATAGGCCAAATCTGTCCTAATCGGGTCATCTAGCATGCTCATGGCTATATTGGTGCTTTAGGCCTCTTTTCCACAGGCAGTTGATAGGCAGTGAAATGCCTCTCAAACTCTCACAACTGCTTGCTGCTGCCTGGCAACCGCTTGCTAAGCACACAGTTCAACTGCCCGTGGAAATGAGGCTTTAAAGGAGTTATCAGGGCTAAATGAAGAAAATAAGCGCTACTTACCCAGGGCTTCCTCCAGCCCCAAGCTCCCAGCATGTCCCTCGCTGCAGCTCTGCACGCAGCCATTCACTGCAGCTCCGTCCCGGTCCCCGGCGATGATGTCAGGCCGACCTGGCGCCTGTACGAGCGGTGCTCTCAATCACCGCCACATAGACCGGAGCGGACTGAGCAGGCGAAGTAGTTCTGCGCCTGCGCAGTCCGCTCCGGTCCACGTGGTGGTGATTGACAGCGCCACTCGCGCAGGTGCTGTCAATCGGGTGAGTAGCGCTTATTTTCTTCATTTAGCCTGATAACGCCTTTAAAAGCACTTCTCAAGCATTTAGGAAGCGTGTTTGAGGGTAGGAACACACGAGGCAGAATCGCATATGTGTTTTTCCACTATGTGCTATTGAAAAACACATATGCGATTCTGCCTAGTGTGGTCCTACCCTGAAAGCTAGCAAATGCTAATTATGGAAAGAGCTGAATGCTTGAAAAGCATGGCTTGACTCTGCAGTGATTTGATGTTCATGTTATGATTTCTTTAATAAAAATGTATTGAAATAAATGGCTTGTGTGGTTTCAAAATTTCTGCTGAAGTCAGTGAGAGTAAACAGCCTGTCAGAGGACAAGGAACATTAATTAATGCAACATTTATTAAACTCAGAAAGGCTAACGTTTCAGATGAACACCTGAGTGAACAATGTAGGATGTTCACTGAGGGTTTAGTCAGTCTTTGTGGATTCCAATATTAAGAAGATCTAAAAGGGAAGCCCAGTGCACACCAAAACCGCTAGCAGATCGTCAAAACGCTAGCGGTTTTTGGAGCTGATTTCAGAGCGATTCTAGGCATGTTTAGAGAGGTTTTCTAAACATGCCTAGTGTTTTTGGGAGCGTTTTTGTGTAGCAGATTATTAATATTGTTACAGTAACAGCTGTTACTGAACAGCTTCTGTAACAAAAACGCCTGGAAAACTGCTCTGATGTAGCGTTTTCCAGAGCGGTTTGCGTTTTTCCTTTACTTTACATTGAGGCACAAAACGCTTCTGCAAACTGCAAACGTGCATCAGGAGGCACGTTTGCGGTTTGCTAAAAACCTCAAACCGCTGGGGTGCACCATCCCAATGAGATACATTAGCCAAGCGTTTTCACAGGCGGATGTGGCTGGTGGATCGCTGCTAAAACCGCTTGGTGTGCACTGGGCCTCACATATGCAGATGACTCCAGCAACCTACAACATGGAGATGATTCACTGCTACACAGGGACGTTCGAGAGAATATCAAACTGCAAAACTGAAATTGGTAAAATCAAGCTTCCTGTGAACCAGTGGCGGCGCCAGGATTTTTTTTTGGGGGGGGGGGTGCTATGTAGGTGCTGGACCAACTTCTGGGGGAGCTGATGACCCAATAAATGGGCGTCGCTATAGCCCAAAAAAATAGCGTGGCCATGACCGGATGGGGCTGCGCTAACTGTAATTTAAAGTGAACCCAAGGTGAGAGTGATATGGAGGCTGCCATATTTATTTCCTTTTAAACAATACTAGTTGCCTCGCGGCCCTGCTGATCTATTTGGTTGCAGTAGTGAACTGAATTACACCAGAAACAAGCATGCAGCTAATCTTGTCAGTTCTGCAGGCTTGCTCAGGGACTATGGTTGAAAGAATTAGAGGCAGAGGACCGGCACAGCAGCCAGGCAACTGGTATTGCTTAAAAGGCAATAAATATGGCCGCCTCAATATTATTTTCACCTCCGGTTCTCTTTAAAAGTGCAACACAAAGACAGTGGGCCCAAGCTTTGGTGACCCTTTCCCCAGAAAATCGGGAAAATGGCACCCGAAGCCCTGCACTGCAGACTCGAAGTCTCCAGAGCAGGGCTTCGGACGCCATTTTACCATAGCCCTGCTCTGCCGCTGCCGGAGCTGCGGGCTGCTGCTGGCGGTGAACTTACGCGCCGTCTATTAGACGCCGAAAGTCAGATTACGCTGGGGGGTGCTAATAGGGTGCTTGGACAATTTTAGCGGGTTCTAAAGCACCCCCCCCCCCCCCCCTGGCGCTGCCACTGCTGTAAACTATAAGTCTACACCAGGATGTACAGTAGAACAGGCCCCACAAACCCATAACAAGCAGGAAACACAGGACATGTGTATCTGTTACAGTGGCTTGCAAAAGTATTCGGCCCCCTTGAAGTTTTCCACATTTTGTCATATTACTGCCACGAACATGAATCAATGTTAGTGGAATTCCACGTGATAGACCAATACAAAGTGGTGTACACGTAAGAAGTGGAATGAAAATCATACATGATTCCAAACATTTTTTACAAATCAATAACTGCAAAGTGGGGTGTGCGTAATTATTCAGCCCCCTTTGGTCTGAGTGCAGTCAGTTGCCCGTAGACATTGCCTGATGAGTGCTAATGACTCAATAGAGTGCACCTGTGTGTAATCTAATGTCAGTACAAATACAGCTGCTCTGTGATGGCCTCAGAGGTTGTCTAAGAGAATATTGGGAGCAACAACACCATGAAGTCCAAAGAACACACCAGACAGGTCAGGGATAAAGTTATTGAGAAATTTAAAGCAGGCTTAGTCTACAAAAATATTTCCAAAGCCTTGAACATCCCATGGAGCACTGTTCAAGCAATCATTCAGAAATGGAAGGAGTATGGCACAACTGTAAACCTACCAAGACAAGGCTGTCCACCTAAACTCACAGGCCGAAGAAGGAGAGCGCTGATCAGAAATGCAGTCAAGAGGCCCATGGTGACTCTGGACGAGCTGCAGAGATCTACAGCTCAGGTGGAGGAATCTGTTCATAGGACAACTATTAGTCGTGCACTGCACAAAGTTGGCCTTTATGGAAGAGTAGCAAGAAGAAAGCCATTGTTAACAGAAAAGCATAACAAGTCCCGTTTGCAGTTTGCCACAAGCCATGTGGGGGACACAGTAAACATGTGGAAGAAGGTGCTCTGGTCAGATGAGACCAAAATGGAACTTTTTGGCCAAAATGCAAAACGCTATGTGTGGCGGAAAACGAACACTGCACTCTGAACACACCATCCCCACTGTCAAGTATGGTGGTGGCAGCATCATTCTCTGGGGGTGCTTCTCTTCAGCAGGGACATGGAAGCTGGTCAGAGTTGATGGGAAGATGGATGGAGCCAAATACAGGGCAATCTTGGAAGAAAACCTCTTGGAGTCTGCAAAAGACTTGAGACTGGGGCGGAGGTTCACCTTCCAGCAAGACAACGACCCTAAACATAAAGCCAGGACAACAATGGAATGGTTTAACCAGCTGAGCGGTCTGGACGAGCTCAGCTCGTCCAACACCGCCAGCGGCTGCCGCTCAGGCCCTGCTGGGCCGATTTTAATGAAATAAAAAGCAGCACACGCAGCCGGCACTTTGCCAGCCGCGTGTGCTGCCTGATCGCCGCCGCTCTGCGGCGATTCGCCGCGAGCAGCGGCGAAAGAGGGTCCCCCCAGCCGCCTGAGCCCAGCGTAGCCGGAACAAAAAGTTCCGGCCAGCGCTAAGGGCTGGATCGGAGGCGGCTGACGTCAGGACGTCGGCTGACGTCGATGACGTCACTCCGCTCGTCGCTATGGCGACGATATAAGCAAAACAAGGAAGGCCGCTCATTGCGGCCTTCCTTGTTTATTCTGGGCGCCGGAGGCGATCGGAAGATCGCCTCCGGAGCGCCCTCTAGTGGGCTTTCATGCAGCCAACTTTCAGTTGGCTGCATGAAATAGTTTTTTTTTTATTTAAAAAAAACCCTCCCGCAGCCACCCTGGCGATTTAATCAGAACGCCAGGGTGGTTAAAACAAAACATATCCATGTGTTAGAATGGCCCAATCAAAGTCCAGAGCTAAATCCAATCGAGAATCTGTGGCAAGATGTGAAAACTGCTGTTCACAAACGCTGTCCAGCTAATCTATTTTGAGTTGAGACCAAACTTATCAGGTTCTGAGCAACAAAAGGTGACGTTTATTAAGACTTTATTATCCGGGGACTCGCAGACCTGGGCATACGGTCTGTCACCCCGAGATACGGCTTTGACTTCAGTTGAGGAATTTTTCAAGGCAATGTCTATAATTTATGATGACCCGGATGCTTCGATTACTGCTGAGAGGAAGCTCAAAACTCTCAAGCAGGGTCGAGATTCGGTTGAAGTTTATGCAGCCGAATTCAGAATGTGGGCTGTGTCATCTAGGTGGGGATCCTACGCCTTATTAGACTGCTTCCTCTCAGGCCTGTCAGACGCAGTCTCTGAATTAATGTTAGGACACCTGGAACCAAAGTCCGTCGATGACGCCATTTCTTTAGCGGTGCGTGCGGACCGCAGATTGCGCTATCAGCGTCAATCGAGAGGCAGGAATGCAGTAAGAGCTCTCTCTTATGCATCCTCGTCACCTACCCCTCCTACTGACGAGCCGATGCAAATCGGACATTCTCGATTGACTTGGGCCGAGAAAGAGCGTAGAAGGGCAGAAAATCTTTGTTTATATTGCGCAGAGCAGGGTCATATTGCTCAAAATTGCCCCAGGAAATCGGGAAACGCTGCCATCTAGGTGTAGTTAGAGGTAATACCCTAGACGCACAGAACTTACCTCTGAATCAGAATAATCGGTTACTCCTCCCGTGTTCCATTTCCTGGGGGAATTTTACTGTTTGCACTGAAGCTTTCATGGACTCTGGGTCCGCGGCTAATTTTATAGATTACGAGTTTGTGAAAGGACTGGGTGTTCCCTTACAGCTTTTAGACTGACAAGTAGTCGTCACCGCAGTGGATGATTCTCCTTTACAGTCTAGACAACCTCTCTCTCAGACCCCGAGGCTGTCATGCACGATAGGGGTTCTACATAAGGAGAGTCTACAGTTTCTTGTTTTACGCATGGCAACCTCCACCGTAATTCTCGGTATGCCCTGGTTACATTTCCATTCCCCACAGATAGATTGGGCATCAGGTCAGCTACTCAGTTGGTCGCCTTATTGCCATACTCATTGTTTGGGGAAGGTTGCCATTTGTGCTGCCAAGATAGAGGTTAAGGGGGTGCCAGCACAATACGCTGAGTTTGCGGATGTGTTCTGTCCTAGGTCCGCTGATAAACTCCCACCACATCGGAGTTTCGACTGCCCTATCGACTTAAGATCTGGTTGTATGCCTCCTAGGAGTCATCTCTATAATCTTTCCGGACCGGAAAAACTGGCAATGCGGGATTACATTACTGATAACCTGGCAAAGGGGTTCATCCGCCCTTCCCGATCACCGGCCGGGGCAGGGTTTTTCTTCGTTCAAAAGAAAGATGGTGGTCTTAGACCTTTTATTGACTACCGAGGTCTAAACAAGATCACCATAAAGAATCGCTATCCCTTGCCTCTGGTAGACGATCTCTTTGCCCAGATTACCAATGCCAGTATTTTCTCAAAATTGGACCTACGTGGGGCATACAACCTGGTGCGCGTTAGGGCTGGTGACGAGTGGAAGACGGCCTTCAATACGCCCGATGGGCGTTACGAGTACCTAGTTATGCCCTTCGGGTTGTGTAACGCCCCGACCGTCTTCCAAGAGTTAATTAACGAGGTCTTCAGGGAGGTGTTGGGGAGGTTTGTCTTGGTATACCTTGATGACATACTGATTTTCTCTCCAAACCTCGTAGAGCATCGTAAGCATGTCAAGTATATATTGAAGATGTTGAGACAGAATTTATTGTATGCAAAACTAGAGATGTGCCTCTTCGAGGTCACTCAAATTCCTTTTCTGGGGTACATTATTTCAACGTCAGGGCTCTCTATGGATCCCGAAAAAGTTTCGGCTGTCTTAGGGTGGCCACAACCGGTAGGCTTGAAGGCACTTCAAAGATTCCTTGGTTTTGCTAACTACTACCGGAGATTTATCAATGGATTCTCTTCGGTAGTAGCCCCTCTGACTCGTCTTACCAAGAAAGGGGTTGACCCTTACCATTGGTCACCAGAGGCCCAGTCAGCCTTCAATACCCTTAAAAAATTGTTTTGCTCTGCACCGATACCAAGACATGTCGATGTCACCCTTCCCTTCATGGTGGAGGTGGATGCCTCGGAGATTGGGGTGGGGGCGGTCCTGTCTCAACGTTCAGGTGTGCAAGGCAAGACACATCCCTGTGCCTACTTTTCACGTAGATTCTCCCCTGCTGAAAGAAACTATGATGTAGGCAACAGGGAACTCCTTGCTATCAAGCTAGCCTTTCAGGAATGGCGTCATTGGCTTGAGGGTGCAGAACATACTATTGTTGTATATACCGACCATAAGAACCTGGAGTACATTGAGGGTGCCAAAAGGCTTACTCCCAGACAGACCTACTGGTCTTTGTTCTTTACACGCTTCAGATTTGTCATCACGTACACTCCAGGTTCTAGGAATGTCAAAGCAGACGCCCTCTCCAGATGTTTCGAGCCCGAGACAGCCCAGTCAACATCTCCCGAGGGTATTCTGCCTCCCAAGGTGGTGCTAGCTGCCGTTAAGACCTGGGAGGATTGGGCAGCCACACTAGCTGAATATCAGTTAGATACCCCGGAAAGGAAACCGGAAGGGGTTCTCTTCGTGCCACTTCCTTTCCGATTACAAATCATGCAGCTGTTCCATGCCCATAAGAATGCAGGTCACCCTGGAGTCACTCGCACTCTAGATCTGCTCACTAGGTGTGTATGGTGGCCTTCATTAGCCTCAGATTGCAGGGAATTTGTCAGAGAGTGTGTTATCTGCGCCAGGAACAAACCTTGTCTCCTGGCTCCGGTGGGCACCTTACAATCCTTGCCAGTGCCAAGTGAACCGTGGACCCATTTGTCCATGGACTTCATTGGCGAGCTCCCCAGGTCCGAAGGCATGACAGTCATCTGGGTAATTGTAGACAGGTTCAGCAAGATGGCCCATTTTGTTCCGCTTAAAGGGTTTCCGATCTTTTTATACAACACGTCTTCCGGTTACACGGAATCCCGGATGATGTGGTTTCTGATAGGGGAGTCCAGTTCGTGGCAAAGTTTTGGAGGGCCTTTTGCCATGTGTTGGGTATGAACCTGTCCTTTTCTTCAGGGTATCACCCACAGACCAACGGGCAGACCGAAAGGGTTAATCAGGCCCTGGAGCAGTTCCTGAGATGCTATGTGGCAGACGCGCAAACCGAATGGGTTAAGTTTTTGCCCTTTGCCAAGTTTGCGCACAACAACCTGAAGAGTTCGTCAACAGGGTTGTCCCCTTTTCAGGTTGTGTCAGGTAAATCCCCTAAGTTTTCCCCATTGCCTGTGTGTTCTTCTCCCTTTCCTGCCCTGGAGGATTGGCAGAGGGCTTTGAGGGAGCGTTGGGGACAGGTGAAAAGAAATTTAGGTATAGCCTTTCAGAGACAAAAGAAACAGGCCGATAAGAGACGGTCTGCTGAGTGGCACTTTGTTCCAGGAGACAAGGTGTGGGCAGGGCCGGGCGGAGGCAGAGGCAGGAGAGGCTCCAGCCTCAGGGCGCTGTGTAGGAGGGGGCGCACAACTCACTCAGCTATCATTCCCGTAAGGTGTTTGTAGCAGAGAGAAATAAGAAAAGGGGATACATGGCAGTGACTGCAAGCCAGAGAACTAGAGATTAAGGTGTTGGGGGCCCTGGGACACCTCTTACTCTAATAGTAATCAGTGTGTGATGAATGGGGGGGGGCACTTTGGTGTCTCAGCCTTGGGTGCTGGAGGACCTTGTCCCGGCACTGGGTGTGGGTGTCAACAAAACATTTGGCACTCAGACGACCATCCACCAAGTTGGATCCTAGGTTCATAGGGCCTTATCCGGTGGTCAAAAGGATCAATGATGTTTCTTATGTTATTGATCTTCCAGCCAGCATGAGATGTGGGAGATCGTTCCACGCCTCCTTACTGAAACCGGCAGTGTATATGGATTCCCCCCCCCCCCCCCAGTCGTGGTAGAGGGCCAGACAGAGTTTGAGGTTGAAAAGATTTTGGATTCTCGTCTAGTGCAGAATTCACTCCAGTATCTGGTCCATTGGAAGGGGTATGGTGTGGAAGACAGGTCATGGGTTCCAGAGGATCGCATGCATGCTGAAAGATTGAGGAAGAGATTTCATCAGTTACATCCTGAGAAACCGTGTAGGAAGTGTCCGGAGTCCACTCCTCAAAGGGGGAGTACTGTGAGAATCCACAGAGACGCCGCCGCGCGGGGCAACATGGCGGCGGTCTCCGCTTCCCAGCCAGCGAGTTCCGCTTCCCACGCGGAACTGCTGGCACGGGTTGGTGGGGACACCGCCGCTGTGGCCGGCGACATGGCGGCGGGTCCGGTGGTGCAGCCGGCGGACTTCGGTACGCGTTCGCGCGCGGACCCTGGGCCTGGCCTCTCTGGTGCACAGAGGCAGAGGGTCGCGCGCGCGAGGAGGCAGGATTTTTACCTCCTACGTAGGAGGGTCAGCTGACTCTCCAGTCAGCTGATAGCAGGAGGCCTTTTGATTGGCGCTGCAGATGCGCTCCCAGCATAAAAGGAGCTTATTTTCAGTTGCTCCTTGTCTGCTGTCGTGAATACACTGCTGTGTTAGCGCTCAGACCTTAGTTCAGTGCCCTGGTGTTGATGCTAAGGATTTCACACCTTAGTTAGGATTGTATTTGATATTGTACCTGTGTTTGACTCCGGCTATCCTTGACTACTCTCTCTCTCTACGCTATTGTACCTCTGCCTATCTGATCATTGTTGCCGACCTCTGCTTGATTACCGATTACTCTTCTGCCTTCCGTTCCTGTACTGCTGCCATCATCTCTGTTGCCGAACCCTTGCCTGTCTGACCTTTCTCCCTTCAGTGAAACGTCTCCCACTGGAGGGTTATCTCTGAGGCTTGCCTCTCCGAGACGCCTGCCCCAAGCAGACGATTACTGCTAGGGGTCGAGATTCCTCACTTTGTCTGGTTAGAGGATCTTACTCACGAGGTTCCCATTCAGAGGTAACCACACCTCTGAGGAATTGCCGTGTGGTGGATATTTCCACAGTTCTGTGATATATTACTGTCTTTATTGTATTTCTTGTGCTAGGTGTCCAGAGGTTAGCAATATATCTGTATTATCGGTGATTCTGCAGATCATCAATAATCAGGTATACAGTGGTGTGAAAAACTATTTGCCCCCTTCCTGATTTCTTATTCTTTTGCATGTTTGTCACACTTAAATGTTTCTGCTGATCAAAAACCGTTAACTATTAGTCAAAGATAACATCATTGAACACAAAATGCAGTTTTAAATGATGGTTTTTTATTATTTAGTGAGAAAAAAACCTTGAAAATCTACATGGCCCTGTGTGAAAAAGTGATTGCCCCCCTTTTTAAAAAATTTACTTAACTGTGGTTTATCACACCTGAGATCAATGTCTGTAGTTACCCCCAGGCCTGATTACTGCCACACCTGTTTCAATCAAGAAATCACTTAAATAGGAGCTATCTGACACAGAGAAGTAGACCAAAAGACAAGACAAGACAAATAACATTTATATTGCGCTTTTCTCCTTGCGGACTCAAAGCGCCAGAGCAGAGCAGTAGCCACTAGGGCGCGCTCTATTGGCAGTAGCAGTGTAAGGGAGACTTGCCAAAGTTCTCCTACTGAATTAGTGCTGGCTTACTGAACAGGCAGAGCCGAGATTCGAACCCTGGTCTCCTGTGTCAGAGGCAGAGCCCTTAACCATTACACCATCAGCCAAAAGCACCTCAAACGCTAGACATCATGCCAAGATCCAAAGAAATTCAGGAACCAATGGGAACAAAAGTACTGTAATTGAGATCTATCAGTCTGGTAAAGGTTATAAAGCCATTTCTAAAGCTTTGGGACTCCAGCGAACCACAGTGAGAGCCATTATCCACAAATGGCAAAAACATGGAACAGTGATGAACCTTCCCAGGATTGGCCGGCCGACCACAATTACCCCAAGAGCGCAGAGAAAACTCATCCGAGAGGTCACAAAAGACCCCAGGACAACATCTAAAGAACTGCAGGCCTCACTTGCCTCAATTAAGGTCAGTGTTCACGACTCCACCATAAGAAAGAGACTGGGCAAAATCGGCCTGCATGGCAGATATCCAAGGCGCAAACTACTTTTAAGCAAAAAGAACATTAAGGCTCGTCTCAATTTTGCTAAAAAACATCTCAATGATTGCCAAGACTTTTGAGAAAATACCTTGTGGACCGACAAGACAAAAGTTGCAGTTTTTGGAAGGTGCGTGCGCCGTTACATCTGGCGTAGAAGTAACACAGCATTTCAGCAAAAAAACATCATACCAACAGTAAAATATGGTGGCGGTAGTGTGATGGTCTGGGGTTGTTTTGCTGCTTCAGGACCTGGAAGGCTTGCTGTGATAGATGGAACCATGAATTCTACTGTCTACCAAAAAATCCTGAAGGAGAATGTCCGGCCATCTGTTTGTCAACTCAAGCTGAAGCGATCTTGGGTGCTGCAGCAGGACAATGACCCAAAACACACCAGCAAATCCACCTCTGAATGGCGGAAGAAAAACGAAAATGAAGACTTTGGAGTGGCCTAGTCAAAGTCCTGACCTGAACCTATTGAGATGTTGTGGCATGACCTTAAAAAGGTGGTTCATGCTAGAAAACACTCAAATTAAGCTGAATTACAACAATTCTTCAAAGATGAGTTGGCCAAAATTCCTCCAGAGCGCTGTAAAAGACTCGTTGCAAGTTATCGCAAACGCTTGATTGCAGTTATTGCTGCTAAGGGTGGCCCAACCAGTTATTAGGTTCAGGGGGCAATTTCTTTTGCACACAGGGCCATGTAGGTTTTGAGTTTTTTTTCTCACTAAATAATAAAAACCATCATTTAAAACTGCATTTTGTGTTCAATTATGTTAATGGTTTTTGATGAGCAGAAACATTTAAGTGTGACAAACATGCAAAAGAATAAGAAATCAGGAAGGGGGCAAATAGTTTTTCACACCACTGTATATCTGCATTCTTGGTGATACTGCAGATCACCAATAATCAGATTCTCTCTGCGTTCTGACACCGATCGTTACATACAGCTGATGTTTTTATTGATACATTAGCCTACCCTAATATTGACGTGTGGTTAACTAGTGATTGGTTTTAAAAAAGCATTAATTATATGCTAAGAATTAGGCAGGACGTCATGACGGTATACCGGTACTTTTATAGTAAGGTATATTAATTGATTATGGAATATGACTTGAAAGTGTACCTAAGGAGACATGACATAACATTATGCTAGAGAGGAAAGCCTCTGGATCCAGGAGAGGCTTCCCCAGTCCTCCACCAGCCCGTTCCATTGCTTGTACCCCTCCCCCCCCAAAAAAAATCACTTGTCTATGCTCAGCAACATCTCGTGCATATGCACCAGCGGGAAAAGCTGAGCTCGATCAGGTACATGCTACTGTGAGATGTGATATTGTGTGAGCCGCCTGTGCAGTGGCACAGATCTGATCTAGCTCAGCGTTCTCCGATTGAACCTGTGGAGGTACATGCTACTGTACAGGCGCAGTGCGGCTGTGGTTCAGGGGTCCCAGAGCTGGATCGAGCCGAGGTAGAGGACGGGGAAGCCTTTCCAGGATCCAGAGGCTTCCCCCTCTAGATTTGCAGTAAGTACCTCTTACAGTAAGTATCCATTTTCTTGCCTTGCTAACCTACCAGGTTTGCTTTAAACATTCAGGTATGCAAATAACAGTTTCAGGACCTAGTCAGACTATAGCATAGCCCTCACTGATAAGAAATTATAGTCATAAAACGCTTTCCTGGCACTGCTGAAGATCACTTCAAATTTCAACATACTTTTAAATATTGACCTTGTACTTGTAGTCCTAAAAACTGTGCTTCAGGGGTATACACAACACAAGAAGCATGTAGAAAAGATAGATCTGCTATATAGAGAATTGGACTGCCAGCCAGAATGTTTCTGAATCCACATATCCAGAAAAGTTATAGCTAAACGAAGAATATGCGATTTCATGGACTAGTGTTCAATGTTTGTAAAAACTGATATAATAAGACCTCTCTACCTGTCCACAAAATTAAAATATTGTCAATGTATCTGTGCTATAACAACGCATGATGTGGGTAGATCGTCACTCGTCGTGTACTGTAGCAGTACTACAGCAGTGTACAAACAGTTCTTTCCCATCTTCCCAGATATAATCTTACAACACTGCTGGTGCAAGGCAGAAAAGAGGTACAGTACAACAACAATGAATCGTGTACACTCTGGGTACAAATAACCAGCTAACATTGAATGAGAAAAAAAACGAGACAGGTCATGCAGCATGAATAGGCATTTGAACATTGTATAGTAAAGTCCGATGTATAGGTAACCAGGGGGGCGATACAGGAGGGAGGCATATGCTACAAGAAGGAAATCTAGAGGGCATGAAATGATGGGATTACCTCTCAATCCACCTTTCCCAGATTAAATGTAATTTAGGGAGAGCTTTTCTATAGAGGTATAACAGTTTTTTATATGGAGGAGCTTGGTCAAATCTCAACATCCATACCTGGTAGGTTTGCACTTATTAATTTTCTGTATTTATTGTATTTATAAAGCGCCAACATATTACGCAGCGCTGGGCATTAGTTAAAGTTACAGACAATATTTAGGGGTGACATACAGCAATAAGACAATACAGGAATACAAGAAAAACCAGATCACGCGACACACTATGAGTACAAGGTAATGATTAGTCAGTCACTGGAGGGGAGCATGGAGATTAGGCAAGTCGAGTTCACGCAAATGCATATCATGGGTGCACAGTAATGGAGGCGTGTGATCAGGTAGGACACACAAGGAGGAGGACCGTGCCAAAGGCTTACAATCAGTGCATAACTATTTGTGGGCTATTTCCTGTCTAGCGAGGAATAGGGTTTGAGACATAAGGAGTTTCGTATTTTTATGCAGCGATTCATCAGTTATAAGTCCCAGAAGACAAAGCACGGGATCCACCATCACAGGGCAGCCTATTTAATCATGCAGAAATTGCACTACCTGCTTCCAATAGACCATGATGGGTGGACATTCCCAAATTAAGTGACAGAAAGTTGGGGTGGAGGATAGACATTTGGTGCAATCTGTGGGTCAAATTTAGACATTTTGTAAGGCTTGAGGTAAGATTGATGAATAATAACTAGCTGCGTAAGTCCTTCACCCCTCTGACTGCCTGTAATATATCATCCCAATCTTCATCGTCTAAAGTGAGGTCACACTCCAAGCTTTTTGTTTTTGGAGGGTGCGGTATATATATGTCAGCTTTATGTTGTATGAGAAGGGAATAGATGTGCTTGTACTGACATTCTTTTATGGCTTCTATAATGCAACTCATACATGTGTACTCATTCATCATCATTATTGCATGATTCTAGGGCAATATAATCTATTTGGCTTAAATCAGTTAGGTTATCCATCGTCTAAACACTCAATTTCTGCCTGGTTAGCCCTAATAAACACCAGTACGCCTAGCTAGACATATGGTCTGATTTAGTTATTACAGCTGCTAGTGTTAGGGGTAATAATGGTCAATGGCCCGAAAAGTTCGCCCGGCAGATAGTCCATGCAGATATCAGCTACCCGCGCCCGCGGCGGGTAGCGAATACATAGCGTGTTCGACCCACCTCCTTTACCTTATCATTGGGCTAAACTTTGACCCTCTCCCATCACAGTCAGCTGACACATGGCAGCCAATCAGGCTGCACTCACTCACCCTCAAACCCCCGCCCCCCCTTCCCCTATAAAAACGTCACAGCGTCGGCCATGTTCTCAGTCTCCTGATGCTGTAGTGAGAGGAAGGGAGAGACATTTGGAGCTTGGGAAAGCGTTAGTTAGGCTGTTTTTTAGCTTGCTCCTCGCTGAATTTTGTTGCTGAAAGCACCCCAAAACAGCTCTTTTAGGAGCTAATATTCTTCTAAAGTGTTTTTTTTTGTGTGTGACACAGACAGGCATAGAAACAGCCCTGTCTGTCCCAGCTGGTCCTAGTTGCTGTACTGTGCCAGGCCCAGCACACTCTGTATTACCATTGCATATCTTTCTGCCCTTTAGGCTGGTTTCACAGTGGGACGTTAAAGTCCCACGTTACAGAAGCCAGTAACGCAGCCTAACTCACAGCACTGTAAAATCAATGTGCTGTTCACAGTGCACACGTTGCGTTACATAGTAACACAGCACGTTTAAACAAAGTGCTGCATGCTGTACGTTATACTCGGTTAAGCCACGTTAGACTGTTTGCACATGCTCAGTAATGTTGGAGGAGGAGGTCTCCCCTCCTCCTCCGTGGCCAGCCACATGGCTAATTAATATTCACTGCACTGTGGTGACTCGTGGTGGGACTGTAGTGTTGTCCGGATCATAAATGAATCGTTTATTTGATCCGGATCTTTTTTGTGAGTCGAATCATCCAGATCACCACAATGAAAGAAGAAACAGGAACATACAGAATGTACAGTTCAGGGAAAGTCCTGTCCTGCTAGTCATTTCACTCAGTCTGCTTCCCTAGTAAAATGATTAAAATGATTTGGTTCAAAGATCGGGATCTTTTCAATGATCCGATTCAAATCATCCGAATCCTTTAAAAGATCCGGACTTCCTATCACTAACCTAGAGCGGCTGCTTTGAGAGCTGCATAACGCAGCTCAATCTGACGTCCAACTTCAACACCACCATGCGTTGCGTTAGGGGCACGTAATGCGACCATAAGGTCCCCTTAAACACAACGTCTTGGTGGGAAAGTAGCCTTAGGGATTATAACCCTGCTCTGTGTCAAATACGTCATTTTCCCAGGGACTTTCGGCATGTATCCCACTCCGGCATGCCACAGTCCAGGTGTTAGACCCCTTGAAACAACTTTTCCATCACTTTTGAGGCCAGAAAAAGTCTTTGTAGTTTTTAAAGTTCGCCTGCCCATTGAAGTCTATGGCGGTCCGCCCGGTTCGAGCAAACTCGGACTTTTGCGGCAGTTCGTGTCCGCGGTCCACAGACCCAAAATCTGAGGTTCTAGCCATCTCTAGTTTTCATTGTTATTATTTATTATATTTTTTATTATATTTATAAAGCGCCCACGGGCGTCCCTACGTAGGGCAAATTGGGGCATCTGCCCGGCCCTGGCCGCCCGCTGCCCCCCCCTGGCCGCGTGCCCATGCGGCCAGCAGGAGGGGAGCGGCGCAGAGAAGAGGTAGAGCTATGGGCATGGTGGGGAAGGGCGGACGTCTCCCCCCCCTTCCCTCACCTTAGGGGGCTCTACCTCCCTCGCTCGCTCTCCCCTCCGGAGTCCGGAACCAAGTGTGCAGCAGCTGGGCAGCGGGCGGAACTTACCTCGTCTCGCTCCTGCGCCGGAAGTTCTGGTGCCGCACTCTGGTCTGGATCAGACCAGAGTAGCGGCTAATCCATCCGGCGCCTGCGACGAGACGAGGTAAGTTCCGCCCGCTGCCCAGCCGCTGCACACTTCGCTCCGGACTCTGGAGGGGAGAGCGAGTGAGGGAGGTAGAGCCCCCTAAGGTGAGGGGGGGGGGGGGGAGACGTCCGCCCTTCCCCACCATGCCCATAGCTCTACCTCTTCTCTGCGCTGCTCCCCTCCTGCTGGGGCACACCTGGCTACCTATTCTGGGGACATATACACCTGCCTACATATACTGGGACATATACACCTGCCTACATATACTGGGACATATACACCTGCCTACATATACTGGGACATTTACCCCTGCCTACATATACTGGGACATATACCCCTGCCTACATATACTGGGGACATATACCTCTGGCTACATATACTGGGGATATATACCCCTGGCTACATATTCTGGGGATATATACACCTGCCTACATATACTGGGACAGATACACCTGCCTACATATACTGGGACATATACACCTGCCTACATATACTGGGACATATACACCTGCCTACATATACTGGGGACATATACACCTGCCTACATATACTGGGGACATATACACCTGCCTACATGTACTGGGACATATACACCTGCCTACATATACTGGGACATATACCCCTGCCTACATATACTGGGACATATACCCCTGGCTACCTATTCTGGGGATATATACACCTGCCTACATATACTGGGACATATACACCTGCCTACATATACTGGGACATATACCCCTGCCTACATATACTGGGACATATACCCCTGCCTACATATACTGGGACATATACCCCTGCCTACATATACCCCTGGCTACCTATTCTGGGGATATATACACCTGCCTACATATACTGGGACATATACCCCTGGCTACCTATTCTGGGGATATATACACCTGCCTACATGTACTGGGACATATACACCTGCCTACATATACTGGGACATATACACCTGCCTACATATACTGGGACATATACACCTGCCTGCATATACTGGGGACATATACACCTGCCTACATATACTGGGGACATATACACCTGCCTACATATACTGGGCCATATACCCCTGCCTACATATACTGGGACATATACCCCTGCCTACATATACTTTGGACATATACCCCCTGGCTACATATACTGGGGACATATACCCCCTGGCTACATATACTGGGGACATATACCCCCTGGCTACATATACTGGGGACATATACCCCCTGGCTACATATACTGGGGACATATACCCCCTGGCTACATATACTGGGGACATATACCCCCTGGCTACATATACTGGGGACATATACCCCCTGGCTACATATACTGGGGACATATACCCCTGCCTACATATACTGGGCACATATACCCCTGGCTACCTGTTCTGGGGACATCTCTACCACTGGCCACCTATTCTGGGGACATCTATACCACTGGCCACCTATTCTGGGGACACCTATAAACCTGGGGCTACCTATTTTTGGGGAACCACTGCTGTCAGATTGAGTGTATTTTGGGGAACTGCTGCCAGGTGAGAGGTGTCTACCATGTTAAGGGGGCATTCTGCCTATTTATGTGAAATGCTGTCTATTTATGTGCCTCATGACTGCTGAATTTGTCTTGTTGGGGGCCTCATGATTTGTTGGGGGCCTCAAGATCGCTGAATTTGTCTTGTTGGGGGCCTCATAATTGCTGAATTTGTCTTGTTGGGGGCCTCATGATTTGTTGGGGGCCTCAAGATCGCTGAATTTGTCTTGTTGGGGTGGGGGCCTCATGATTGCTGAATTTGTCTCGTTGGGGGCCTCATGATTGCTGAATTTGTCTTGTTGGGGGGGCCTCATAATTGCTGAATTTGTCTTGTTGGGGGTCACATGATTGGTAACTGCGAGACTATGGAAAAAGATGAATCATGATCATATGAGACAATAGCATAAAGCCTACTTTTTCAGCTTTTTAAAACAGAAAATGAAACTGGGAGGTTCTAAAAAAAATGAATACATTTTTCAGGAGTCGGATGGATGAAATTGTTTATCTTCACAGTTTATTTTCAACTTGAATTTTCCATAATGTTCATGTATGAGTTAAAACGTTTGTATTTAGTTTAAATTGCTGTTGGCACTTTGTGATAGTAAAGTGACTTTGCAGTTTGGGCACTCGACCTCCAAAAGGTTCGCCACCACTGTCCTAATCTAATGTCCCACCATTGCTAAGTTCATGTAAACTTGTCTCCACCCACGACCACACCCACATTCTGGTTCATGACCACACCCATTTGAGTTCAGCTGTGGGTTTAGAGCAATTGTGAGGGGTGGTAGGCCAGAGTGAAAAGGTGAGTTTTGAGGGCCTTCTTGAAGGTGTTGAAGGAGGGGGCTGCCCTAATGGGTGGAGGTAGGGAGTTCCATAGTGTTGGAGCGGCTCTTGAGAAGTCTTGGAGGCGTGCATGGGACTGGGTGATGCGGGGGACGGTCAGGCGAAGTTCATTGGTGGAGCGGAGTGAGCGGCTTGGTGTGTATCTCTGAGTAAGATCAGAAATGTAGGTTGGACAGGTTTTGTGAACGGATTTGTAGGTCAGACACAATATCTTGAATCTGATTCTGGACTGGATAGAAAGCCAGTGGAGGGATTCAAGGAGGGGAGCCGCCCTGGTGGAGCGATGGGAGCTGTGGATAATTCTGGCTGCCGCATTCATGATGGACTGCAGTGGGGCTATTCGGGTCATAGGGAGACCAGACAAGAGGGCATTGCAGTAGTCGAGGCGGGAAATTATGAGGGCATGGATGAGGAGTTTGGTGGTGGCAGAGGTCAGAAAAGGGCGAATCTTACAGATGTTACGAAGGTGGAAGTTGCAGGACTTTGTGGGGTTTTGGATTGTTCTTCTGAATAAGTTACTGAATTTAGATGTTAGAGGCATTGTTAAAATATAAAATAAAGCCAGATGAGTGTCAAACTTATCAGTAGCAATGAGCAAGAATAGTTTTATTCATTTTAAAGTAAATCTTTGCTGGAATGGTGAGGAGTAAAGGTGGCCACACACTCGTTAGATTAGCAGCAGATAGATCATCAGATAGATTTCTGATCTATCTGATGTGTTTAGGAACATTTTTTACTAGGAACAGATTTCCAATAGATTTCAGTATGAAATCTATTGAAAATCGATCTGATGGCATTTTTTTGCCATCAGATTTCCATTAGGTCCAATGCAAACTGATAAGACATCTCAACAGATCGACCTAGATTTTCCAGCCTGTCAGATCAATTGAAATCGATCGATCGACGCTAATCTGCTGAGTGTATGGGCCCCTTAAGAAGATAATGGAAGCCTTTGGACTACCCAAAGGCTTACCTCTATTGAGGTAAGTACCTTTCTATCTCTATAATGCTTGAGGGGTACTTTAACCCTTAGGCAGGGGTTGGTCACACTTATTAGAATGGCATGCGTTTTGCCACAGAGTGGAAACCCAAGTGTAAGTCTATGGGCACACAAAAACCACACTGGCATGTGCTTTTCAGTGCATTTTTATGTGCAGGAAAAAACACTCACCAAGTTCATTCTTTCTGCATACTTTTTTCCAAACGCAAGGTTTTTACATGCATTGGCTTCCTATGGGAAATAAAAAACACATGTGTTTTGCATGCATTTTTTTGCAAAAAAAAAAAAAAAAAAGTAAATTATTTTTGTACTTGTTAATTATGAAGAATTATTAAAAAATGAAAACGCAATAAAAATGCACCTGAGAAAAACGCAAGCACAGAAAAAAAACACATGGCAGAAAACTGATGCTTTACTACATGGGCAAGAGTGACCCCTGCCTTACAGTGAGAAAAAAAAAAGGGAAACACAGGCTAGTTGTATGTATGCTTGGGACTGTACAGTACAATCATGTTTATCTCATCTTAGTGAATTCAGATATCCTTAAAGGACTTCTGATGTAAAAAACCTAATTTATTTTTTTACTCACCTGGGGCTTCTTCCAGCCCCTCGCAGTCATCTCAGTCCCTCACCACAGCCCCGATCCTCCGCGTTGTCATGCTGGCCGCTCGTAATGATTGCGACCCTGCCGGCTGGTTAGGTCTTCTGTGCCTGTGTGGGCATTCGTGCCCGTGTGTCCACGTCAACGGCGTGTACTGCACCTGTGCACAACTACTGTCGCGATCATTATGGGCCCCCCCCCCCCCCCACCCGCGGGACAACACAGAAAACCGGGGCTGCGGCGAGGGACTGAAACTGCTCCGAGGGGCTGGAAGAAGCCCCAGACGAGTAAAAAATAGATTAAGTATTTGACAGCGGGAGTGCATTAAGTCAATCCCTAAGCCACATGTTGATAGTGGCTATAAATCTTAGACTATAAATGCCAGATGAATCACTCACTAGATCACACATTAATTTCTGTGCTAATTATGCAAGTATGTTAGTTTATGTGCATAATTCAATACAAAACTACGCTCACACGATAGAATTTGAACATAGAGTGCAAGCAGCAAAATTGTTAAAACAGGAAGCCAAAAACTGTTACTGAATAAAGCCCAATGTGCCTTAATTTTTACCTTACAAAAAAAGAATTACCATAGTTTTTATGAGACTTTTTAGAGCTGTATCAAAGTGGATACCGTAGGATTACTTTTTGTTCAAGAAGTGTTGATTGAATGCCAGTTGTTGTGTTGTTGTGTAGCGGCTTCTACGCTGTATAAATAAATGTAAAGAATTTATGTTTTTAGAAATAAGTGGGCTTTCCTTCTATAGCACATTCTGGCTGCTGAGAATGCGTCAAGGAGAGAAGGGAGGGAGCAGTGACAGGATCTACCCCTGTACAATATTTACACCATCACACTGTCATCAGCGACAGCCTTGTTAAAGGACACCTGAAGTGAGAGGGATATGGAGGCTGTCATATTTATCTCCTTTAAAAAAATACCAGTTGCCTGGCGTCCTACTGATCTAGTTGGATGCAGTAGTGTCTGAATAACACCAGAAACAAGCATGCAGCTAATCCAATTAGTTCTGACAATAATGTCAGAAACACCTGATCTGCTGCATGCTTGTTCAGTGTCTATGGCAAAAAGTATTAAGTCTCACCTACACGGTACAATTTTCTATCAGATCGACCAGTGATCTAATAAGAAATTGCATTGTGTGTAGACTTCCAAATTGTTTCTGATCGATTTTGCATTGATAAGTACCCAAAATCAATAGCAAAATCGATCATAATCCTATCGGACCGGTTGGAAATTATCTAATAGATCTGTTGATCTGATGGAAAATTGTACCATGTAGATGGGGCTTAAAAGGGAATAAATATGGCAGCCTACACATACCTCTCGCTTTAAATATTTTTATACATAAGGTGCCCAGTGCACTTTAACCACTTAACGACCAGCCAACGCTGATAGGCGGCGGCTGCCCGCAGTGGTGTTCCTGTCAGTTCACGGAGGGCGTCTCCGTGAACAGCCTGCAAGCCTCCGATCGCGGCTCACAGGCGAAATGTAAACACCCGCTAGGCACAGCAACCCGGCGGCGATCAGCCCCCCCCCCCCCCCCAGCAGGACATCCCCCTAGTGGGGAAAAAAGGGGGGGGGGGGGAGTCTGATTGCCCTGCCTGCCACATGATCTGTGCTGGGGGCTGAAGAGCTCACCCAGCACAGATCACTGAAAATTCCCGTGGTCCTTAACCCATTCAGGTTCTGTGGTTTTCACGAGAGAAATGTTCACCTCCCATTCATTAGCCTATAACTTTATCACTACTTATCACAATGAACTGATCTATATCTTGTTTTTTCCGCCACCAATTAGGCTTTCTTTGGGGGGTACATTTTGCTAAGAGCCAGTTTACTGTAAACGCATTTTAACAGGAAGAATAAGAAAAAAAATGGAAAAATTCATTATTTCTCAGTTTTCAGCCATTATAGTTTTAAAATAATACATGCCTCCATAATTAAAACTCACGTATTGTATATGCCCATATGTCCCGGCTATTACACCGTTAAAATTATGTCCCTATCACAATGTATGGCGACAATATTTTATTTGGAAATAAAGGTGCATTTTTTCCATTTTGCATCTATCACTATTAACAAGTTTAAAATAAAAAAAAATAGAAATATTTCATCTTTACATTGATATTTAAAAAGTTTAGACCCTTAGGTAAATATTTACATGTTTTTTTTTTATTGTAATGTTTTTTTTTTTTTTATAGTAAACATTTTATTTGGGTAGTTTTGGGAGGGTGGGGGGTAAACAATAGATTTATAATGTAAATGTGTGTTGATTTTAATTTATTTTTATTTTCAGTTGTAGTATTACTTTTTGGCCACAAGATGGCGGCCATGAGTTTGTTTACATGACGTCACTCTAAGCGTAACACACGCTTAGAGTGGCGCATCGGGAAGGGAACGGCCAGAAAAGGCGCAGCTTCCGAGAGAAGCTGTCGCTTTTTCAGCGGGGGAGAGGAATCAGTGATCGGGCACCATAGCCCGATACATTGATTCCCTGGCTACCGAATCCGCGGCCGGGAGTGCGCGTGCACGCGCGTGATCGGCCGCGGGGGCGCGCGGTAGCGCACATGGTTCCTGGACGTAGTTTCTACGTCCAGGAACCAAAATAGGTTAAAGAGACACTGAAGCGAAAAAAAATATATGATATAATGAATTGGTTGTGTACTATGAATAATTACTAGAAGATTAGCAGCAAAGAAAATATTCTCATACTTTTATTTTCAGGTATATAGTGTTTTTTTTAACATTGCATTATTCTATAATATGTGCAGATTACACAACACTCAGCATTCAAAATGATTCTTTCAGAGCAGTCTGTGAAGTAATGACATCTCCTCTGGCAGAGGAAAAGTAAATAGTCCAGGAACAGTTGAGATAATAAAAGTCAGATAACAGCCCTCTCCACGACTAGTCGGAGAGCTTAATGGCTTGTTTGCATAGAGATAACAACTGGAGTTTCTCAACTCTTCCTGTACTGGAAACAATTAGACTGATGTATCTGATCTTAATGTTTTATTTCTTAGCTGTACTACACATACAAATCATAATATCATAATTTTTTTTTCGCTTCAGTGTCTCTTTAAGTGGTTAATGTACAAGTCACTGTACTGCCAGGATGCAAGGCTGAGAGCCTGTTGATTTGGCAGTGCTTTAATTAAAAGCAATATATAAAGGGCTGTCACAGGCAGCTGCATGTTCTGACTTCATAGGATGCAGTAAGTTGTCACAGGTTAAACGGAAAGGGCTGCTTGTGCCTACTTCTCTGCAGATATATACTGTATAGAGGAGGATTTCCAGTCACGTGGATTTGGTACTGGACACAGACGCCTATGAGAAAGAAAGGTGCATGGAGTCTATGGCAACAAGCTAATTGGTACTTATTACACAAAAATTATAACTCTTTGGAAGAGATGAACTACGTAAATGCTATTTTAAGGAGCAGTGCCCTCTTTCTAATGTGCTGAAAGTGCCTGTGGTTGATAAGTACATTTTCTGAGAAATGTAGTGCTTCCACCTAAAGTGGAGGATTCTAATTATTGCTCTAATGGGCTGGAGTTATAAATGTAGCATGTTAGGGGACTATTTATAAAGCTGTGCTATGTCACTTCACCATTTTACCATCCCTTTATGCTGCTGGCTTATTTACAAAGATGCAATAAGCTATATCACTAGCAAACTAGTGAATCTGCAGAATAGCATTGCCACCTCCAATACTAGCCACAAACTGTTACATAGCACTGACAAGCTGTATTATGCTGGGAATACACAATGAGTTTCTTCAGCAGATTTACTGGCCGATCGATTTTGCGACCATTTTTCTGATCGGTTTCCAATCGATTTCCATTCACTTCTATGAGAAAATCAATCAGAAAAATGATCGAAATCAGATTGGACCTATTGGAAATTATCTATCTGCCAAAAAAAATCTCATGGTGTATTCCCAGCATTAGACTGCAGATTGTATTAGACTGGCTTATTTTTTAGTTTAGCAAACATCACATTTGTTGATTTCAATCATCTTTGTAAAACATTTTCCACAATATACAATAACATGTAGTAGCCTAAACTAGGTAGGAAGACTATTCCTAAATTTAGACAAGACAAGACAAATAACATTTATATTGCGCTTTTCTCCTTGCGGACTCAAAGCGCCAGAGCAGCAGCCACTAGGGCGCGCTCTGTTGGCAGTAGCAGTGTAAGGGAGACTTAAATTTAACATCTAGTCCTGGGAACTGAAGCTGCATTTATCTTCTAAGGGTCACCTGAAGAAAGAGGGTTTTAAGCATAGACCCTGAAAAAGCATGCGGATCAGGTGCTGTGACTGAAATCTAACTGGATTTGCTGCATGCTTGTTTCAGGGCCCTCAGGGGGTGATTCAGACAATGCTGATGCAGGAAAGATCAGCAGGATGCCAGGTAACTGGTATTGTTTAAAAGAAAATAAATACAGTATGGCAGCTACCATATCTCTCTTAGTTCATGTGCGCTTTGACCACTTAATAACCACAGACTTCCCTCCCCCAGTGACCAGGTTATTTTTTACAATTCAGTGATCTGCAGCTTTAAAAGCTTGCTGCAGAGCATTACAACTTAGCACACAAATGATCCCCCCCCCCCCTCTTTTCTGCCCACCAACAGAGCTTTGTACAGGATGGGACAGATTTCACTACAGCGATTTCCCTAAACGATCTGCCAATGTAAATGGATGGGACAGATTTCACTACAGGCCCAATGGGGTTTAGCAGCCACACTGATTTGGCCTGCTTTCTTGATCCAGAACTAAATCACAATGGCAGTCCTGATCTTCCCCTCTTTTTGGTCACTATTTTTAGCTGGGTCATACTCTTTGCATTTTTTAAAGTAGGTTCTTTAGCCCCGGTTGCCCCCGCTCTCGGGACGTCCCTGGAGGCAGAGGTGTCGCGGTGGGCGGAGCCACCCGGGCCCCCACGAATGTTCCCGCTCTTTACAGTGGGTCTATTCGCGGACTTATGAACGCTTTATTCATGAATTCATTAACTTTTTATGCAAACCATATTGCCCTAGCCTCACTCTATTATTGAACAAAACTTTGGATTTCTGAAATTCCGCTTCTTCTGCATATCCTTTAGTCTCTTAGGTGGTTGCCCTGGGGACGCCAGCCTCCTCATCTTTGGGAATTCACAGACTCGCATAGCCTCTTGTATCTTATCTTAGGATGGTGCTCCAATAAGTCACGTGTCACTTTTCAATTGCACGTCACAACACAGTTGCACCCATTTCTCCCTTCACTGTCCTCTGCTCTTAAGTTCATCATCCATTCTTTTTCCTTATTTTTTGTAGGCAAATCAAACTGTTACCTACATGCCTTTTTGCAGTAAGGAGCAAGGTGCACTCCGTCTTGTGGGTGTCATCGCTGTGCCATCTATTTGGGCTAATGAAGCCTTTTTTTTTTTTTTTTTTTTTTTTTTATACACGTTGATTGGTAGTAAACAATTAACCAAGATCCACATCATCAAATACTAGTAAGATCAAATAGTATACAGAAAAGCTGTAGATGTAGAGACATTTTCACAAGGATATTAATACAGCAATGGCAGTATACAATAAGTTTAAAAGACAGTAGATCTTTTTATATTCAATATACAGAATAAAAATCTTTACTTCACCCAGTATGTATTAAACCATAAGAGCAACTGTATTGTGGCAGGTCCAATAAACCAAACTTAATAAACATTAAAACATACCATGTCACTCTCTCTTAAAGTCTATTACTAAGTAAATACCCCAGCTCCAAACCTAGGACATTCCTCCATATAGTATACCCCATTATCCATATTTCTATATATCAATGGATGTTAGACGTGAATCAACCCAACCACTCCAGACCATAGTAAACTTAGCAGGGCAACCTCTGTGCAAATACACCAATTTATGGTATATATGCATATCATTAATCAATGAGAGCCATTGTTGAAGAGATGAGGAGGATGCTGCCATCCAGTGCAATACTATTGCTTTCCTGGCCATAAATAGCGTTTCCCTTAAGAGTACTTTCTGAAATTTAGTAGCACAATCTTCTGGTATCAAACCTAATATACATAATTTAGGGTCAACAGAGACATCAATCCATACAATAGTGGAGAGAAAGTTAGTAACCTGTACCCAAACATTTTTTATTGGAGGACATTCCCAAAGAAGATGCCAGAAATCTGCATTTATATAATTACATTTGGGGCAGCATTTGGAAACTCCTCTACCAAATTTAGAGAGTATATTGGGAGTAAGATAAGCTTGTTGAATAATGTAAAACTGTATAAGCTTATTTCTAGCTGCAGGAGATACCAATGTTGGCGATAATAAAGCATCCTCCCACGCCTCATTATCAATATCTGTAATGTAAGTGTCCCATCTTAATTTAAGCTCATCTGAATGTGCTTCTGAAAGAGCATGAATTAATGATGTACAGTGGATTGCAAAAGTATTCGGCCCCCTTGAAGTTTTCCACATTTTGTCATATTACTGCCACAAACATGAATCAATTTTATTGAAATTCCACATGAAAGACCAACACAAAGTGGTGTACACGTGAGAAGTGGAACGAAAATCATACATGATTCCAAACAGTTTTTACAAATAAATAACTGCAAAGTGGTGTGTGCATAATTATTCGGCCCCCTTTGATCTGAGTGCAGTCAGTTGCCTATAGACATTGCCTGATGAGTGCTAATGACTAAATAGAATAGACCTGTGTATAATCTAATGTCAGTACAAATACAGCTGCTCTGTGAGGGCCTCAGAGGTTGTCTAAGAGAATATTGGGAGCAACAACACCGTGAAGTCCAAAGAACACACAAGACAGGTCAGGGATCAAGTTATTGAGAAATTTAAAGCAGGCTTAGGCTACAAAAAGATTTCCAAAGCCTTGAACATCCCACGGAGCACTGTTCAAGCGATCATTCAGAAATGGAAGGAATATGGCACAACTGTAAACCTACCAAGACAAGGCCATCCACCTAAACTCACAGGCCGAACAAGGAGAGCGCTGATCAGAAATGCAGTCAAGAGGCCCATGGTGACTCTGGACGAGCTGCAGAGATCTACAGCTCAGGTGGGAGACTCTGTCTATAGGACAACTATTAGTCATGCACTGTACAAAGTTGGCCTTTATGTTAGAGTGGCAAGAAGAAAGGCATTGTTAACAGAAAGCATAAGAAGTCCCGTTTGCAGTTTGCCACAAGCCATGTGGGGGACACAGCAACCATGTGGAAGAAGGTGCTCTGGTCAGATGAGACCAAAATGGAACTTTTTGGCCAAAATGCAAAACGCTATGTGTGGCAGAAAACTAACACTGCACATCTCTCTGAACACACCATCCCCACTGTCAAATATGGTGGTGGCAGCATCATGCTCGGGGTGCATCTCTTCAGCAGGGACAGGGAAGCTGGTCAGAGTTGATAGAAAGATCGATGGAGCCAAATACAGGGCAATCTTGGAAGAAAACCTCTTAGAGACTGCAAAAGACTTGAGACTGGGGCGAAGGTTCACCTTCCAGCAGGACAATGACCCTAAACATAAATTCAGGGCAACAATGGAATGGTTTAAAACAAAACATATCTATGTGTTAGAATGGCCCAGTCAAAGTCCAGATCTAAATCCAATCGAGAATCTGTGGCAAGATCTGAAAACTGCTGTTCACAAACGCTGTCCATCTAATCTGACTGAGCTGGAGCTGTTTTGCATTGAAGAATGGGCAAGGATTTCAGTCTCTAGATGTGCAAAGCTGGTAGAGACATACCCTAAAAGACTGGCAGCTGTAATTGCAGCAGAAGGTGGTTCTACAAAGTATTGACTCAGAGAGCCGAATAATTACGCACACCCCACTTTGAAGTTATTGATTTGTAAAAAATGTTTGGAATGATGTATGATTTTCGATCCACTTCTCACATGTACACCACTTTGTATTGGTCTTAAACGTGGAATTCCAATAAAATTGATGCATGTTAGTGGCAGTAATGTGACAAAATGTGGAAAACTTCAAGGGGGCCGAATACTTTTGCAACCCACTGTATATAGTGCTGAGATTAAACCCTGCATACCTTGTGTTCTTAGTACACCAATAAGCGGATGGTCTGAGAGATTCACAGGAAGTCCAGAAAATTGCACACGTATACAATGACGCAGTTGAAGGTATCTAAAGTAGCAATGCTGTGGTAAATCAAAGGTTAATTTAAGGTTGTCAAACTCTCTAAAGGTGCCATTTTGAAATATATGACATAGTTGAACTACCCCCTTATTTTCCCAGTCTCCTGACCCCATAAAGGAATATAAGTGTTCAAACAGCCTGTTATGCCATATAGATGCAGTACTTTTTGTAAGTTTGTAAACTTTAAAGTAGTATTAGTAGCATTCCAGACTTTAACAGCCAAAGCATGGAATAATGAAGCCTTTTTGAGAATATTTCTCTACAATGACCATAATTATACGATCAAAGATGGCAAAGTTTGGACACAGACTACGAGAATTCATCAATTTCATAACTGTTATAAATCTAATTTTTTGCACCAATGCAAATGTATGCAAGGGCTGATGAAAGATTTCAAATGCAAGACAATTTTCTATGTCATTTTTCACGCGTCTAAAATTACGTATGATGTCATTTTTACGTGTGCAACGTTACGTAGTCTCCAGCAGCGACTCTTCCGGGTTGCGGATTGAGAGGGCAGATCTGCATCACTGCACGCCCGATGTCATGGTGTCAGCTGACGTCTTCCCAGTGCAGAGACGGGCTGGCATCTCTCGAGGCCGTCCTATAGGCTTAGACGGCAGAAATCTTAGTGCCAGCTGAACGCTCTCTATCAGCTGACACTTAGGTAGGAAGTTTGTGTGATTGGCGCTGTCTGCTGTGGCCGTCCACTGATTGGATGAGTGGGGTATTTAAACCCATGCTGTATGATATTCATTGCCCGTGATAGCGTTTCACTTTGGCAACTGCTGGATTATCCTTTTTCTGTGGATTGTTTTGCCTGGACTTTGACCCTTTGCTAGTGACCCGGATTTCCCTTAATTGCTGCCTGAACTGGCCATTGCTTGAACTGACCTCTCCTGATTGCTGCCTGGATTTTGACCTTGGATTGTACCTGACCCTGATTCTGCCTAATCCCTTGTACTGCATCCCTCTGATCCCTGTGTATGACCTGAAACTGTACCCGACCGTGAGTTAGCATGCTGATTGAACTAGTCAGTTGCGGTTCTGGTTGTACCTCTGCTTTTCCGGCCTCAGTTGCTATACTTTGCACGCTAAGTCCTGGGGGTAACCGAAGTCGGGTAGACGCATCTAGTCTCCTGTTTAAGCAAGGACTTGTCTACAGGTGAAGACGTGGGCCGGGCTCAAAGTCACGGCACTAGATTGGGGCATAGTGACTGAAGAAAAGCGGGGGATCGGCCAGGCCTAACACCCACACCCCCTCCATCTTAAAGTATCATCCTGAATGTCAATTGTTTGAATAAGAATTTAACTTTTTTTGACAAGAATTGGATGCAAGTGCATCAGCAATAAATCAACGTTAGCAGTGCTATGCTTTTCACTGTCTTTTGTTGTTGCTAACCCCCTGCAGCGGCCCTATACCTGCAATGTCATCCTCCGGTCCCCGTTTCGTTCAGTGGCCAGTCGATGGCCACTGCGCCTGTGCAGCCCTGGCCAAGCACATCCTCAATCACGCTCCTGTCGCCGCGAGCATCCTCCACATGCACAGTATGAGATTTTCTTGTTCTGCGCATGTAAAGGGCCGTTTCATTTGAATTTCTTTCCACATAGAGCAGGGAGAAGCAGCGCAGAAGGAGAATGGCTGAGGGAAGAGGAGGCAAATGTCAGCAGCAGCAGCACAGGCAGACACAGTCCTGCAGCTGTGCGATGAGCAGCCAGGCAGGTGGAGAAGAGGAAACAAGAAAGGGAAGATCAGTTTTGGTGTAGCGTTTTTTATTTTTTGTTACAGTAGAGCTGTAACTGAACAGCTTCTGTAACAAAAACGCTTGGAAAATCGCTCTGATCTAGTGCTTTTCAGAATGATTTTCCACTTTCCTATACTTAACACCGAGGCTGAATCACCTCAGAAATCAGCAAAAATGCTGCAGGACCCGCGTTTGCGTTTGGGAAGCTTTTTGAAGCGCAAGCATTTTAAAAAAGCGCTCAGAAGCGCTCTGGGGGCTTGATTCACAAAGCCGTGATAACTCATAGCTAGTGTTTTGCGCACACTATAGTGCTCGTAAAGGTTTACGCGCGCAAATGCGAATCTTCGCAGGGAAACGGTCAGTTTCACACGAAAATTTGCGATTGCACGCAAAAACCATTATGCGCGTTATAGCACGTGCAAATGCTAGCGCAACCGGGATATTAGCTATCACGGCTTTGTGAATCAAGCCCCTGGTGTGCACCAGCCCTGAGTGAGTGTGTGTGTGTCTCTTATATTTATTTCTGTATGTGTCTGTGCAAGTCTGTATGTGTGGTTGTGTCAGTTGCGTCACTGGGGGGGGAGTAGTTGCAGACCGCACCAGGTGTCACCAGCAGAGGGGGTGACACCAAGCTCCAAGCTAAGGGACAGTGGAGTAGGGCTATGTAAATGTAGACCAGGCTATTGCCCAAATGCTCTCTCCCCTATAGCAAATGGGCCCAGTATAACCCCTTCCCAAACCAATTCTCAACAAATGTAACAAGTAACGATACTACAAAAAGTATTTTTGGTTTTGTTTACCTAGGTGAGGTTGGAGGTTCACAGGGTAAGAGAGGGGTGACTCCATGAGTTTCTGGCCCGGGTGACACCAACCCTTGTGATGCCCCTGGGTTGTGTGATCTGGATATGTGGCTGTGTGACCTGTTTGCCACTACACGGATCCCTTGGTGCACATGTATAGATGTTTCTATAAAGTGTTCTTTTTTACAGGTTTAATAACTCACAGTATTTTGCTCTGTATGTCAGCACAGATTAACCATCAACATATTTTGTATTGCCTAGCACCTCAATGGTATGTTTTTGGTTGCACGTTAATATTTGTAATCTGGACATTGAGTGTGGTAGTTTATATCTTTACATCTGTCATTTTCACTTAGTATCCTCATCAGGGAGTCAATTCAATTATTATGTAAGTCCATTTCATTGTTATACTCATAGGCATGAGTTTTTTCATGTTTTTGAATGAGTTGTTTGTCTATGTACTTCTTCAGTGCTTCAATAAAGTTTACATTGTGCAGGACCTGACAGCTCTTGTCTTTGTCCTTCATGTTGCGTACGAGAGGAATCGGCGCGGGAGACTTGGGCGCAGGATACATCCGGTATATGGCTGATCCTGCTACTGCACAAGTCCCCGGCCGTGTTAAATACTATTCCCCCTCCAGGCCGCCATAGATGGTGGGGAATGAAATAATTTGGCTTTCAGCAATTGCTGGAAGACGAATTATTGTGTTTTAAAAGTAACTTCAGCTCCGTCTTCTGACACCGAAGTTACTCCCTGTGCGCCCAAGTGTAACGATTGTGGAACTTTCTCCGTGTGCAGCGCACAACGCGTGCGCTGACACGGCGGAAATCCTCCACAAGCGTATAATTGCAGGCACCCAGCAAAAGGTGCTACGCACCCGTAGAGGGAAATTCCTGTCAGCAGATGGCGCTGGGGAGTGCAGAGGAACCAATCCTCTGTACCTCCACAAATGCCAGACAGGAATTGTACGAAGCGCAGAACGCAATCGCAAGAGAAGCGATTGCGAATGAGAACGAGCAAAGGGACAGGTTGTATGTGTGTGCGCCAATCTAGTCGCCACCCCACGACCGCGCACACACAACAGCAGATACGAAACAGAAACGCAACCGCAAGAAAGGCGATTGCCAGAAGTGACACAAGGCAGATCAGAACAGAATGCGAGGATAGCAAAGGCACAGCAAATCATACAATGAGGAGATGCGGAAAATAACAAACGCTGGCTAACCGCGAACACCGCACTCATTCGCAACAGTGCACGCGGTTATGCGTGGTCTCCGCGTGATAAGCACAATAGAGACAAGCACGCCTAACTAACCATCGACAAACATGAAACAGAGGACGCGAAAGCTTGCTTAACGGTTACCTCACTGAGCCTCCAGCAAGCGGTCGTAGCAGACAAGACAGACACACGAAAACAGGGACAAGCGAGAGATAGGATCCACAGCACTAGCGAAAGTGACTAGCGCGATCCAGGAAGACAGAACAGAAGGATCCACAGCACTAGCGCGAAGCGAGTGCGATCCAGGTACAGAGTAGCAGAACAGAAGGATGCACAGCACTAGCGAAAGTGACTAGCGCGATCCAGGTACAGAGTAGCAGAACAGAAGGATCCACAGCACTAGCGAAAGTGACTAGCGCGATCCAAGGAGACAGAACAGAAGAGATAGCTGGTAGCAACCGCTGCACCAGCTATACTCCAAGAACAGAGATCAGAAAGATTTCCTATCGACCACGGTTGGGACAGGACAATCGCAACAGACAAACAAAACAGATAAACAATCCTAACTGCACTAGGGAACCTGCCTAGCACAGTTTCCAGGAATTACTCTAAGCTGATCTTCAAACAAAGAGCATGGCTGACACTCTCCAGAGTGTTTCACAGGAAGACTCCTTATGAACAGCGAAGCATTGTGGGAAACACATAGTACTTATAGTACACGCCTCCAATGAATGTGGCCAGGCAATTTGCATGACAACGTATGCAAATTCCTCAGCAAGCACAAGCTGCAAAACTGACAGAAGCTCTTCTTTCCAGAGTCCTGCAGCATGCAAACCTACACAATGGTCAAAAAGCTGCCTGCCTGCACAGGCAGCTGAGCAAATCACCACACCAAGTCTCCTGCGCTGGATTCACTGTGTTCGCTTCATATTATACTAATTGAGGCAGGGAGCACGCTTATTAGAATGGCATACATTTTGTCACATAGCGGAAAAAGCATTCTAAAAATTGCATACAATGTAAGTCTATGGGCTACACAAAACTTGCGTTGGTGTGCGTTTTAAATCACAATGTTAGTTTCTTCCTCCTGCACACTGTATGCCAACTGCATGTGATTTGCATGCAATGTTTTCCTATGGCTAATCAAAAAAGCTGGAAGCCGAATTACATCATTCCCCCCCATCCACGTTGACCTAGAGGGGGAATAGTAATTTACTTGTGCAGCAGCAGGATAAGCCATATACCGGCTGTATCCTGCACCCAAGTCTCCCGGCGGCGAATCCTCTCGTTGCCTCTCTCACCCTTTTGTGTCTTGCAACATTTTATTCATTAGGTTACTTTTGTAACGGCAAGTACCAATTGTGTATTTTGTACCACTGCCGATATTTGGCGTACACCATTGTCTGTATTGTTATGTATCCCATGTTTGTTTCTAATTTTGAACAGCACCACGGACTAGGTTGGCGCTTTATAAATCAATATAATGATAAAGTGTTTGCCTATTGTAAAATCTTTCCTCACTCTAAATTTACAACCCTGGGTCTCCCAGAGTGCACTGGGGAAGACAAACTACTTCAAAGATAGCCTAGGCGAAACATCACTGGGAGGGCGGAGCTACATACCAATATACAGCAATAAATAGATATGGTAGGCATTTCTGATGCGTATACCACGATAATTAACATGAAGGTGGGTATCCAGAATCATTTACTACATTCTACTATAAGTCACTGGATATTTTCTTTAATTAACTGCAATAATTTGTGATGAAAACACTGTTTTTCTAAAGGTGCCCATATACTAGAACGAATATGGGCAGATTGGATCTCAAGGAACCCTTGCAAACAATTTTTTGGTCTCGAAGAAACCCCTGCATTTATTTTTCAGGAGGCATGGTCTTTAACAGTAGGCGAAGCTGTTAATTTCATTACCTCCTATTACACTGACACTCATTTTACTGTGCTCATTATTATTCATACCCTCAATTTTGTGCTTTTTTTTTACAGTACCCCCTATAATAATGTGCTCTATGCTTCCCCCACGATGGGGTAAAATGCCAAGGAACCCTTGCAAAGTCCTCAAGGAACTCTGGGGTTCCAGGGTACCCTGGTTGAGAAAGCCTGCCACAGCAGGGGCGTAGCAATAGGGGGTGCAGAGGTAGCGACCGCATCGGGGCCCTTGGGCCCCGAAGGGCCCTCCCTCAACTACAGTATTAGCTTTCTGTTGGTCTTGTGCTCATAATAATCACTTCTATAGATGCTATGAATAAGTGGTAATCATTAACACACTGTTCCCTATCTCCTTCTTGCACCTCTGACACTGTAGTTGCCATTGGCAGGTTTTGGTGTGCCGAATCAATTGTTATGTATAGAGTGCTTGGGGTGCCCCATTGTAAAACTTGCATCGGGGCCCATAGCTCCTTAGCTACGCCACTGTGCCACAGACATTATAATGTGTGTGTGAACTGCAATGGACACTGTTCACGTTATACAGCAAGATGGCGCTAGGAGGCTGCCTCGGCACACAGGGCTCTCCTGTATTTTTCTTCGTTTTTATCTTTTTAGTTGTAGTTCTGTTAGTTTAGTTGTAGTTCTGTTTTGTTTGTGAAACTAGTTGTAGCACAACACAAGTAGTCAGGCAGTAGGTGTTTTTTAACAGCCCGGTGACTTCCTAGGCTAAGGCTGCAGGGGACAGGCGGACGGGCTGTGTGCCCTCTCACTTGGGGCTGAGCGCTCCTCTGCCAGCCGTTCACTGACTCCCGGAGGCGTCCCCCGCATCCCCCTGAGAGTGTCGCTGGGGTTGCGGCTACCTGCATCCTCGACTGGTGGAGGATGGACTGACAGGAACCCACAATCCAGGATCCCCGAACGGACACCGCAGAAATACCTCCTCTCCCCGGAGCCTTGCTCCCGCTGCCTGCCATAGACCTCCTGGTCCTCGGACATCGCCGTGGAGACGACCGGCCTGACCCCTCTGCTGCTGTATCAGGCCTCCGCCGCGGACAAAGGCGAACCACCTCTGCTACCCACGGAGCAGCCGGGTCCTGCTCCCTCTGCAGCGGCCAGGGCGAACCACGTGGTAGGCCGTGCGCAGGCCATCAGCGGCCCTATACCGCCGCTCAGAGGATCGCCGGCAGCTTATCCCTGCCCCACCGCTCGGAGACACGCAGAGCCCGGCACCGCACAGCAGGAAACCCTCGGCCTGCGGAGGACGCCGGGCAGCACAGGGGTCTGGCTGATCAAGCCCCACGTGGACGGCCGTCAGACACGCTGGTCCCGGCACCGCACAGCAGAGGACGCCCTTGGCAGCGCACAGGTCTGGCTAAATCAAGCCCCACGTGGACGGCCGTCAGCACAAGCCACGTGGCCGGCCCCTACTACATCTCCCCAGAACATCCGCACTGGAACCCTGCACGGCTGCTGCGGACAGGCCCTACAATTCACAGCAGCCCACAGAGGCAAGGGACCACAGCTGAGGACCCAGCTCCCATCGCAACACATACTGCTTGATGACCCCAGCCAAGCCCAACAGACTACCCAGCTGGCTTCCTCCACTCTGGATCTGGTAAGAGTGCACACAATCACTAAATTGCCTTTGCCACTGCCACAGCCAGAACAGTGCCCATTAGACATGGGACAGCTGCCACCACAGATAGTGCGCAGCTTTGCACTGCCCCACGGTCACGCTTGCTGACTCTGGCCCATGGACTGGCCCATGCACTTGTTACTTGAACGGACTGTTCTGCACTGTTACTTGCGATATGCACCGACTGACCTTGATCTGTTCTGCTACGCTGCTGCTGGTGTGGGCGGATTATAGACTGTTATGCACTGTTACTGCTATGATTTAGTAAGTGCATTGTTACTGCTAAGATTTATTAAGTCACTGATTCATGGACTGTTCTGCAATGTTTATTAGTGATTAGTAATGATTTATGGACTGTTCTGCAATGATATTGAATGTGATGCACAGACTTATGGACTGTTCTGCACTGTGTCTGCTGGATCACTGCTGTTGCACTGGCGCGCAAGCCTAGCCCTGCGCTGCAGCCATGTCTCCCATAACACCCCTATCCGCACGTACCACCTACACCAGGTCACAGCTACTCAAGTGGGAGCATGTCACTGCCCTGCACCCGGAGGACAGGCTCCTGGCTGACTCCGTTTGGAGCCATGTTCGGAAAATGATGGCCCCTACGACAGAGCCACACGCATGGAAGCGACGGAGGGGCTGCCGGGCGGGTGCCCGCGTGAAGTTGCAGAGGAAAGGCTTGAGGTCAGCTATACCAGCAATCCTACTGGCGAACGTCCGCTCCCTCCCCAACAAGCTAGAGGAACTGCGGCTCCTGGGTGATAAGAGGGATCTCGGCAGCAACACCCCAGTCTTCTGTTTCACAGAAACGTGGCTCCACGACAACATCCCGGACAGTGCTCTACACCTCCCAGGCTACAACCTCATCCGAGCAGATCGCGACAGCACCCTCTCTGGGAAAAAGAAGGGGGGCGGCATCTGTTTCTACATCAACCCCACCTGGTGCTCTAACACCTCTGTCCTGGCCAGAAAATGCTCACCAGAGCTAGAACTCCTACTGATTAACTGCAGGCCCTTTTACTCTCCCAGAGAGTTCTCATCCTACGTCCTTGTCGGTGTGTACATCCCACCCGATGCAGATGTCAAAACCGCCCTGCGCAATCTCAGCGACACTGTCACGCAATGGGAGTCCACCCTGCCAGACTCATTGTTCATCATCCTAGGAGATTTTAACAGGGCCAACCTCCGCCAAGAGCTCCCACGCTTCTACCAACACATCACCTGCCCCACGAGGAACGCAAATACTCTTGACCACTGCTACACGGTCTTGAGGGACGCTTACAAAGCCACCTCAGGGGCAGCACTAGGCGCATCCGACCACTGCCTCATCCACCTAATTCCCACCTACAGGAGGCGCCTTGAATCTGCAAAACCGGTCCTGAGATCAACCAAAGTGTGGTCAAACGAGGCCAAGCTCCAACTTCAGGCATGCTTTGACTGCACAGACTGGAAGGCCCTGGAATCACCAAACCTGGATGAGTGGGCAGACAACGTGAGCTCGTACATCAGGTTCTGCGAGGACTCCTGTATACAGACAAAAACTCACAAAGTCTACCCAAACGACAAGCCATGGTTCTCCAAGAAACTTCGGCAACTGCGCAGAAGCAAAGAAGCCGCACACAAGTCCGGGAACCAGGAGGAATACAGGAGGGCTAGAAACTTGCTTGACAGGGAACTGAGAAGTGCAAAGAAAGGATACGCAGATAAGCTGAAGGAGGACCTCTCTTCAAACGACTCACAAGCTGTTTGGCGAGGGCTTAAAGCTGCCACCAATTACAAGCCTCCCCCCCAAAGCGCACCTCTAAGCATTGAGCTGGCGGAAAACCTCAGCGACTTCTACTGCAGGTTCGAGGAGAATGAGGCTCCTGCAAGGCTTCCGAAGCTACAGGCTCCCTACACTTCACCCCATACCGCAGTATCACCATGCCAAAACTTGCCTTCCCCGGCTGTAAATGAGTCGGATGTAGCGTGCCACCTGTCCAGGCTTAAGGCCAGGAAAGCCTCAGGCCCTGACGGAGTGTCGCCAGCCTGCCTGAAAACATGCGCACAGCAGCTCGCTCCTATTCTTTCCTCTGTCTTCAACAAGTCCCTACAGTGTGGCAAAGTACCGGCATGCTTCAAGAGGTCCACCATCATCCCTATTCCCAAAAAGCAGGGCGCGTCCGACCTCAATAATTTCAGGCCTGTCGCCCTCACATCGGTCATAATGAAAACTTTCGAAAAGGCAGTCCTGCCCCTCCTTAAACACAAAACAGAAACCCAGCTAGACTCGTACCAATTTGCTTACAGGGCAAATAGGTCGACTGACGATGCCATCAACATCTGTCTGGAGCTTGTCAACAATCACCTTGACACACCAAATTCATATGCCAGGGTTCTCCTCCTCGACTTCAGCTCGGCATTTAACACCATTAGCCCTCAAATACTACAAGAGAATCTGGCTGAGCTTGGGGTCCACCCCACACTCCAACTGTGGATAAATGACTTCCTAACAAACAGATCCCAAGTGGTAAAGCTGGGCCCCACCTCCTCGCAACCAAGGACCACCAACACAGGGGCCCCACAAGGCTGCGTCTTGTCTCCATTCCTGTTCTCCCTGTACACGAACAATTGCAGATCCACGGCAAGCTCTGTCAAGGTAATCAAATTTGCAGACGAAACCACCATAGTCGGCTTGATCTCCAACAATGACGAGCAGGCATACCGCCATCAGGTAGAAAGGATTTGCCACTGGTGCAAGGAGAATAAACTGGTCCTCAACAATGCAAAAACCGTGGAGATTATCATTGACTTTAGGAAACATGCCTCCACCCCACCTCCACTGCACATTGGAGGGATGTTGGTGGAAAAAGTGCCCTGTGTCCGCCTCCTGGGCACCACCATCTCCAACACCCTGAAGTGGAAGGAAAACACTGTCTCCACCCAGAGGAAAGCCCAGCAGAGGCTTTACTTCCTTCGCCAACTGAAGAAGTTCGGCATGACACAGAAACTCCTGACGAACTTCTATACAGCAACAGTCGAATCCGTCCTCTGCTCTTCCATCCTTGTCTGGTATGCTGGCTCCACAGAAGGCGACAGACGCAAACTTCAGAGGGTCATCAGGTCAGCGGAAAGGATCATTGGGAACACACTCCCTGCCCTAGACTTCCTCTATAATGCCAGACTACGCTCCAGAGCACTGAAGATTGCCAAGGATCCCTCCCACCCTGGCCACCAATTTTTCAATCAGCTCCCCCTGGGGCGGAGGTATCTGAGGTACCGGTCCATCGCCGCAAAGACCACGAGACACAAAAACAGCTTCTTCCCCTCAGCTGTAACTTCGCTGAACTCTATATACTCTACCCATGCTCTCCCCCCGTAGGCTGCCCCCCACCCCTCCAATGTTGACTTGTTGCCGGTAAACCACATGGCAGCTGTGGTTGGAAATGTGTTATGTATATGTTTTGTGATGAAGTGATGTCTATGTTCTATGCTCTGTTGCCTCTTACGTTTCTATGTGTATGCCCTGTATTCATGTGCCAAGCCCAATTCCGGGCACGACCCCTGTCGTGCTTGGCAAAATAAAAGCGATTCTGATTCTTCTGATTCTGATACATGTTAATTCAAAGCTTGAATGCAGTGAATTAAAATAACGTAATCTTTACCACACAGAGATGTCCCTCCTTTTTTTTTTTTAAATGTGATTTTTTTTTTATTATCAGTAATTACACAAATTAAAGGTAATGTGGTGACATCAAGAGCCCATACATGAATGTAAAAAAATCCACAATTGTTCAAGTGAACATTAACCAATGCATAGAAATATGTGCCAACAGTGCACCAGCTTCCAATTGCAACTATGCAAAATCCTTGTAAATGTAACAGCTGCCACAAGAGGATGCTTATACAAATGTAGCAATTTTACTTATTTAACATTTCCTAACTAACGGTCGGCTATAGAATTTGCAAGCAGCAACAGACCATATAACACTGTGCATTTCTCCTCAACAGCACAAATGAAGGCAACCCTTTACAGCTATGTTCCAGGTAGAGACTAACCAGCAAGCTCATGGTGACCCAGAACTCATCCAGGTAGAGACAGGAATATTTTGCACTGCAGCTTTCATATAGCAGATGAACAGGCGTGTACGATGACGTCACGTGAAATCCTTCCCGCCCCTCCCCCCAAAAACAAACAAGACCGCATTTTCTACTATCAATCACTACAGCACACTCAATAGCATGTGCATTATTAGGTGGGGCAAAACAGATGACGCAGTGGCGTGTATAAGTTAATTCACAAAGAGAGATGTGCTGCTATACAAAGCACGGCTAATGCGCAGGTAGTCAGCTAGCTTCGCACAACACATGCCTGAGCTCCACAAAGCATTGTGCTAACTGCGTAACCAAGGCATGCAGCCTCTGCATACGAGGCCCCACCCCCTCCCCATTACATCACTACCCAAGCCGCACCCGCTGACAGTTCCACGCAGCACACGGATTGCTCTTCATTACTACTAGATTGTTTATTATTTGGGAGGCGCGGCTTTGTCCACTCCACCAATCGCAGATATCCCTGTCTACTGATAGACAGGCGATGTCAGCCAATAAACAAACACCCAAGGGTCCCGCCGGTCACGGGGTTATTAATAGAATGACATCATCTGTTTGGAAGCGTCAGCCTAACTTTGTTTATAAGAGGAGGGAGAATGGAGGGACAAGGGCCCGTTGGGCTGTTGATGTCATAAGACTGGCAGCTCAGAGTGAGAGAGAATGTTGTGACTTTAAAGGTGTAACGTCTGTTAGTACAGCACATACTGTTCTTGCTGCACTTACAAGGGTTGGTAGGTAATATACATTGCAAGGCTTACATCCTTATCCCAGCAATTATTATCAGTATTTTTACACTAAACCCCTCCTGTTCTGCTTGTCAGATAAGCAGCCCGTGCTTCTGCATGTGTACCAGGGGCGTAACTAGAAATCACTGGGCCCCCCTGCGAATATTTGGATGGGGCCCCCCCCATAGGTGCCAAATAATCGTAATGGGGCAGCGTTTCACTGTAAATTAATTGTAAAGTGGGCAGCATTTTACCAGACAATCGTAATGTGGGCCAGAAAATCGTAATGTGGGCAGAGTTCACCAGAAAATCGTAATGTGGGCCTTTAGAAAATCATAATGTGGGCAGAGTTCACCAGAAAATCGTAATGTGGGCACCAGTCACCAGAAAATAGTAACGTGAGCAGCAGTCACCAGAAAATTGTAACGTGGGCAGCATTCACCAGACAATCGTAATGTGGGCAGCGTTCACCAGAATATCGTAATGTGGGCCAGAAAATCGTAATGTGGGCAGAGTTCACCAGAAAATTGTAACATGGACAGCATTCACCAGACAATCGTAACTTGGGCAGTGTTCACCAGAAAATCGTAATGTGGGCCAGAAAATCGTAATGTGGGCAGCGTTCACCAGAAAATCGTAACGTGGACAGCATTCACCAGACAATCGTAACGTGGGCAGTGTTCACCAGAAAATCGTAATGTGGGCCAGAAAATCGTAATGTGGGCAGAGTTCACCAGAAAATCGCAATGTGGGCAGCAGTCACCAGAAAATCGCCATGTGGGCAGCAGTCACCAGAAAATTGCAATGTGGGCATCAGTCACCAGAAAATCCTAATGTGGGCAGCAGTCACCAGAATATCGTAATGTGGGCAGCAGTCACCAGAAAATCCTAATGTGGGCAGCAGTCAGTCACCAGAATGTCGTAATGTGGGCAGCAGACACCAGAAAATCCTAATGTGGGCAGCAGTCACCAGAAAATCCTTATGTGGGCAGCAGTCACCAGAAAAATCGCAATGTGGGCAGCAGTCACCAGAAAATCGCAATGTGGGCAGCAGTCACCAGAAAATCCTAATGTGGGCAGCATACACCTGAAAATCGTAATGTGGGCAGCAGACACCTGAAAATCGTAATGAGGGCAGCAGACACCTGAAAATCGCAATGTGGGCAGCAGTGACCAGAAAATCACAATGTGGGCAGCAGACACCTGAAAATCACAATGTGGGCAGCAGACACCTGAAAATCGCAATGTGGGCAGCAGACACCAGAAAATCGCAATGTGGGCAGCAGACACCAGAAAATCGCAATGTGGGCAGCAGACACCTGAAAATCGTAATGTGGGCAGCAGACACCTGAAAATCGTAATGTGGGCAGCAGACACCTGAAAATCGTAATGTGGGCAGCAGACACCAGAAAATCGTAATGTGGGCAGCAGACACCAGAAAATTGCAATGTGGGCAGCAGTGACCAGAAAATCGCAATGTGGGCAGCAGTGACCAGAAAATCGTAATGTGGGCAGCAGACACCAGAAAATCGCAATGTGGGCAGCAGACACCAGAAAATCGCAATGTGGGCAGCAGACACCTGAAAATCGTAATGTGGGCAGCAGACACCTGAAAATCACAATGTGGGCAGCAGACACCTGAAAATCGTAATGTGGGCAGCAGACACCAGAAAATCGCAATGTGGGCAGCAGACACCAGAAAATCGTAATGTGGGCAGCAGACACCTGAAAATCGTAATGTGGGCAGCAGACACCAGAAAATCATAATGTGGGCAGCAGTCACCAGAAAATCGTAATGTGGGCAGCAGACACCAGAAAATCATAATGTGGGCAGCAGACACCAGAAAATCGTAATGTGGGCAGCAGTGACCAGAAAATCACAATGTGGGCAGCAGACACTAGAAAAAAAAAATGCACCTGTGAAAAAAAACCAATTCACTTACCTGACAGAAGTCTTCTCCTCTCCCGGCATCTGGCTCGCAGCTCCCCGAGTCCTCCTGCAGCACATCTCCCGCGCTGACAGGCACAGTGCAGGGCTACGGCAAGATGGCTGCCGAAGCCCTGTACTAGAGACACAAATAGTCTCCAGTGTAGGGCTTCTTCGGCGGCCATCTTGCCGTAGCCCTGCTCTGCCTGCCGGAGACTATGCAGGCTGCTGCTGGAGCGGGGCTGCGGGGAATGAACTGGCGCAGCGTCTATTAGACGCTGCGGCCAGTTGAGCACCTTGCTGGGGGGTCCAGAGCAGCGCTCCCCCCACGCACAGTGAGCGGGCCCCAGAGCAGCCCCGGGCGGCCGGCCCCCCTGCGGCTGAGAGAGTCGCATCCCCGGTAGGTACGCCGGTGGTGACAGCCTTTCCTCCTCCGGGCCCCTGACTTGCTAGGGGCCCCCCTGCAACTGCAGGGGCTGCAGGGTCTATTCCTACGCCCCTGATGTGTACATTGTCATAATAAACGGCTCACACAGTCTCTATCAGTATGTCAGGACAGCATTGCAGTTATAGAGACCGATACATCATCAAATTATCAGATGCAGTAAAATACTATGCTGCAAGGCATACGGTACTAACATACAAGAATAGCAAGACTATGGAACATGTTAAAATAATATTATTAAGATTAGTCATGGTGAACTCAAGGTACTGAAATATTCAACATAGACTCATTAGTGCACTTCAGGGGAACTGGGCACTATGCCACTCATCTACATTTACCACCTGCCATAGACCACAAAACTATTTTGCGGCAGTGGGCACTAGAATGGCACGTATAACCTGCTATGCTCGGACAAAACTTGGCTATACTGAATAGTTAATGGCCAATTTTAAGGAGTAAGCAACTGTTGGTTGCAAAATATTGCAAATGAAAGGAGGTAATTATAACCACATGTCAGTGGTTGACACTTTCAATCACAAAAACGCACACCTGTTGGTGGATGCTGCTCCCAATAAGGCCTCCTTTCCACGAACCTGTTGAGCGGTGTTCTCAGCAAGCAGTTACCAGGCAGCAGTAAGCAGTTATCATGCAGTAACAAGCAGTTACCAGGCAGAAGTGAGCAGTTGAGAGAGTTTGAGAGGCATTTTACTGCCTATCAACAGTTCGTGGAAAGGCGGCCTAACAATGTAATCCAGGCAATCGAAAAGAGGGGTCTGCACACGGTCTTGATCAGGAACAACATTTAGCCTTTATTGTTCCAGCACACGTTACAACATCTGACCGTTCCAATGCTGAGACCCCCAAAAAGAGCTTGTTGACAAGTAGACTCACAAGCACTGTCCTGCTCGACTTTATTTGGAAAAATAGGCTGGACGAGAGAGCTGCCTGTGCTGTAGCATGGACCCTGATTGGGCTGTGCTATTTCCGCCGGAGCCTGAGTGGGACAGTGCTAGTGCGCATATGCAAGGAGGACTCTCTTCGGCTGTCCCAGTACTGGAACGGGCTGACCTATGAGGACGGGGTATGCCTCTTTAGGATTCAGAGGCTTCCCTCTCCCAAGGTAAGTATCTGTTTTATACTATTTTAAAAGTCACAGGCTAACTTTAAGTGTAATGCTGTCAGACAGCCATTCGTCTGAAAGAGCACTTAAAGGAAACCAGTGCTGTGGATAAAACAAGATTTGATACTCACCCGTGGCTTCCTCCTGCTGCATAAACATGTCTGTGTCCCACACCATCTTTCCATGGTTTGTTGTTAAGCCGCGATCAGCCCCGGTAACTTGCTCAGTCGCATTGGCTGATCGCGGCTGAACGGCACACTGCGGGAGGATGGATGGGACACAGACTTGTTTATGCAGCAGGAGGAAGCCGCGGGTGAGTGTCAAATCTTCTTTTATCCACAGCTCTGGCAGAGCCGGGACAAGGTCCTCCAGCACCGAAGGCTGAGACACCAAAGTGCGCCCCTCCATCCCTCCTACCCCAGCCGTAATTAGACTAAGAGGCACCCCAGGGCCCCCAACACCTTAATCTCTAATTATCTGGCTTGTAGTCACTTCCATGTATCTCCTTTTCTTATTTGTTTCTGCTTCAAACACAATTAGGAATGACAGCTGAATGAATTGTGCGCCCCCTCCTACACTGCACCCTGAGGCTGGAGCCTCTCCAGCCTATGCCTCGACCCGGCCCTGAGCTCTGGTACGCTTTAATCCTACACTTAAAGGATGGGTGAACGTAATTATCTTATTGCCCTATCAGGCTATCTTATTGCCTTATCAGTGCAGCAGGAGAATTATATTAATTCCTGGATTTGGAATCTGCTCGCACATGCTGCCCACTGCTGTATACAGCTTTCCACTATAGAGTACAAATTAATCTGTGATATAAATAATGCCCTCTCTCCTGTTAATTGGCAGTAGATTAGAGGCGGGACTTGTTGTATGGCAGCCATAAAAAATAATACCTCTGGGTCACAAGTCCTGCCCCAATTATATTGTAATTACTGCAAACTCTGCTCAAATCTGGCACACAGTAGCCACACTGTGAGGGAGAACTGCAGGCCTCAGCATATAGGGGCACTTTGGTAAAACTGGTGCTGTAATGGCATACATGTAAAAACGGTGCCAACCAAGTAATTTGGGGGCAGGGTGAAGCAAAAAATGGCTCACCCTGCTCATGCAAAAGTCCCCCTCCAGGCCGCCATAGACTCAGGGAGTATGATGTAATTCGGCTGCCAGGTATTGCTGGAGGCCGAATTTCACTGTTGTTAAAGTAATTTGGGCTCCATCTTTTGATAGTTCCCAAATTACTCACTGAGCACCAATATAGCTGTAATTTACATTACGGTCTATGGCGGCACATGGTGCACCCAAATTTTCCTGCGCCGGTCTGTGCAGTTTTGATTGCAATGCTAATCACAACTATCTATAGCAGTGCCCAACGGGTAATTTGGGTACCAGCAATAGCTGGAAGCTGAATTATACCTTATCCCAGTGTCAATGACAGCCTGGTGGTGGATATAGTGATTAACGCCACTGGGACTTTTGCAGGAGCAGGGTAAGCCATTTTTCGGCTTTAGCCTATGCTACGATTTCCCGGATGCCTTAATTACATGTATGCAATTTGGGCGCTGGTGGCAAGGACTGTCACTGACCTCTTCTTCAATAATGGGGGCAAATTAATAGATTAAGTTATTCTTGTAAGTTCACCTAAGATTTAAAATGCCCAAGCACAGGCTGATAATATTCATATAAAAAATGTCATTTTTTATAGGAGGTAAAATGTGAACTAAAATGTACATTTTAACCGCAGCATTGTTAACAAACACCTCTGCTGTACATAACAAATACTGAGCTATGCTGATGCTTAAAAGTTACAATAAGTTCTGAATCAGCTGGGTTCTCATGAGTAGCCCGGCTGTGTCCTTGCTTAATATGGCAGGGCTGTGAAAGGCTGCGGCCTTTCAGGCAGGTGGGCTTGAATTCGTCTGATACGAGACTACAGCAAGGTAGTTCTAACTCATCAGCATCTACGTACCTTGTGTTTTTATGTACACCAGAGTTACGCTTTAAAAACAACTGATCAGAGTAAAATCAAAGAGTCTTTATCATATATAGAAAACATGCATTGAAAATATTCTAATTAGTCAAACAACATAGCACCCAAATATCCGTCTTTGGAAACCAAGGTCTAGATTCACGAAACAGGATTAAGATGCTTGCATGCCCGGTATAACAAAGCCACTTGTGCACAACTATTTTCCTCTGTGCAAGAGTGCTTTGTTCTACTGGGCATGTGCAGACCTTACTTGTACATGCCCACTCAGTCAGGATGCACTCGTCCAAGTCCAGGAGCACAGCTGGAGGAAACTTATTCAGCTGGAACGGGTCAAGTAAGATTAGAAGGAACCTTCGCTGGAATGGTGGGATGTAAGAGGGTCCGAGAAGCTTTGGACCATCCAAAGGCTTCCCACTACCGATGTAAACATCAAATTTAAAAAAAAAAAGATACACTATAAGAGTTCTTTAAATTGTAAACAATATTAGACTGTAGCAACATTGCATTTTCCATTTCTGCTATGCATGCAGTTATTGCATGATTTTATTTTAGGTTCAGGTTTGCTTTAATGTGCTACAAACTAGCCACCAGCCTACTGAACTGGAGTACATTTTATTGGAGCTATCATTGGGGTGGAGTTTAGCAATAATATCTGTTTACTGGAGAATGGGGTAGTTAATTTGCTTTGCGATTGTATCTTAAAGTGCACCTGAACCAAGTAAAATTATTTAAAATAAACACATGATGTATGTGTAAATGAATATGACATACTTACCTCGCCATCAGTTGCTCTCAGAAGCTCATCATTTTCTTCTAACAACCATTCCTTTCAGTTCTGACTAGATCTAGTCTAAAGCATACCCCCCCCTCCCCCCCCCCCCCCCCATGGATCATCCCCTCAGTATAAGTAGCCACTGGGGTCCCCGTATAGCTGACCAGAAATAGCTCCCAGTATAGATAGTCAGAAGTAGTCTCCTCTGTATAGGTAGGCAGGGGCCCCCCAGTATAGGTAGCCAGATGTATTTCCCATCTTCCCATTTAGAGTAGCTGCAGCAGAAAATATGAGAGCAGTGACTCGCCTCTCCAGGCTCCATCAACAATCTACCTTCTCCAGGCTCCCCTCTCTATGATTAGTGTGCCCTTTCTCTTCATGTGTAAACAAAGTTACAGAGGCGCCAAAAGTATAAAACAAAATAAAATGTTTAAAAGACAGGGAGGTCGTGGGTGGACTTACCTCCCCGATGTGGACACAAGAAAATGTCGGATTTTTGACAGGAAAAAATTATTTTATTTACATACTCCAATTAAACTGTAACGCGTTTCGCAGGTTTTACCCACTTCATCAGGCTATAGGTAGGAGCAAAAAACACTTGTGAACAGCTTCAGTCAGCTTAGCGCCTCTATGAGACAGTTTTTTTTGCTCCTACCTATAGCCTGATGAAGTGGGTAAAACCTGCGAAACGCGTTACAGTTTAATTGGAGTATGTAAATAAAATAATTTTTTCCTGTCAAAAATCCGACATTTTCTTGTGTCCGCATCGGGGAGGTAAGTCCACCCACGACCTCCCTGTCTTTTAAACATTTTATTTTGTTTTATACTTTTGGCGCCTCTGTAACTTTGTTTACAATCTTGTGTCCACCCCTGGTGGAGGGGAATTGGCCCATTTTTCTCATCTACAGAGAGCGACTTCTTAATCCTGAGTGGGGACAGGTCTAATCTCCCCACCTGCCTATACAGTGGTTACCTGGAAGGTAACTGTGAAGAAACGCGGAAAAGCCGCCGTCTCTCAAGGTGAGGCGGCTGTCTCCGCGTCCAGCATGGCGTCACAACGCGGAAAAACCGCCGCATGCCGCATAGGCAGAGCGGCGGAATCCACATTGGGAACAGCGGAATCCGCATTGGAAACGGCGGAATCCGCATTGGAACTGGATACATTGCAAGACAGTTCTAGTGTGGCTGGGACTGATAGTCCACCAGGATTCAGAGTAACACGCGCGCGCGCACAGAGACAGAGCTTATATAACAGCCAGAAGTGAGTCAGCTGACCAGGCTGGTCAGCTGACATTTTCCACAACTCTCATTGGTCCAGCAATTAGGGAGGTCCTGGAAAGGTCCTTGGGTATATATACTGCTGGCTGTTCACTTGTTCCTTGTCTGGCGTTGCGATCACATACGTGGGAGCACCCAGATCCGTAGTCAGATCCGCAAGTGTGCCGGGCCCAGCTGGAGCTGTAATCCTACACTTAGCTAGATTCTGTTGATAGCTAAAGTACTAGTTTGATTGTGATTATCTGTTATGACCCTTTGCCTGCCTGACTATCCTCCTGAACTCTGATTTTGTACCTCGATATTTCTGATACCCCGTTGCCGATACCCTGCCTGTACTTAGACTCCGCCTTTGCCTCCTGATCTTGTACTTTATCTGTCCGTGTGTGTACGACCTGGCTTGTCCGACCTCGAGAACCGACCTTACTATTGGAGGCGGTTCCCCGTCCTGTCAGTGACACCTCCTCCTGAGTGTCACTTTCAGACCATCCTTCCTACTGTCAGTCTGACTCCTCCCGTCTTGGAGAGCTCAGGTCTGCGGAAGGAATCTGTGCAGTACTCCTTGCTGCACTGAGGCCTAGTCCTCTAAGTGTTACCGTTACACTCTACTCAGGTGAACAGAGGTTAGCGAGTATATCGGATTATCAGTGATACTGCAGATCACTTATAATCTGGTATACATCTGTATTCCCAGTGATACTGCAGATCACCGGTAATCAGATCCTCTCTGTGCTTCACCGATCGTTACAGTAACCCTGACTTGTGAGTATTACTCCACATTCACACACCTACATCTAACTTTCAGTACATACTGCACCATAGCGGGCTCTCGGTGTCTCCCTCCCCCTATTATTTTCTCTTCATGTGGTCAGAGACAGCACTGCAGTTATGCAGTTATGAAGATGGGGACGCTTTGAGACCATACACCGCTAGTGGAGCCTGTAGACGTGAGTCACGTCTCTCATGCTCCCCTGCTGCTACTCTGCACCTCAGAGTGGGTGTCCACGTGGCCCACCACAGACCCACTTAATGGCCACAGACTCCGCCCCCAAAAACAGTCGATATGGCTGCTATAGTGATCCCTATGCCACTGCTTGAAGTGTAAGAATCATGGGCCTTGATTCACCAAACAGCGGTAAGAGGGAGCACTGCCCATTAACCGATTAGTACATGTTGCCATGGTAAAGTCCGCTACATCCCGTGTTACTGTAGTAACATGCTAGTTACCCTGGTAACACACATGGCATTAATGGCGGTGCTCCCCCAGCAATAGTAACGGTAAAATTGCCATGTGCTGCCTGCGGATGGCAATCTTACCACTGTTTGTTGAATCAGGGATATGGATTATTCTATGATTATTCTATGTGTTACGATTCATACTGTATCATCTCCTGCCTGCTGGTGGTGGTATTGAGTTGGACTGCCCTGGACTTCCACTATCCACCAGCAGGTGGCTTATCATTACATTTAAGGACTTGCAGTTCTTTGTATGGCCTGCAGAGGCCTCTAATGTGTCTCTGAGCAATTACCACCAGATGCTTCCTATTACATGGACTATATAAGTCTGCCTCTTCCTGCAAGTCATTGCCAGAACTTCCTTGTTACAGGTCTGAGTCTCTGGTCACCCCTGTTCCTGATACCTGGTTTCTTGTACCCTGCCCTGTGATCTGATTATCTGCTACTGAACCTCTGCTTGTCCTGACTCTGCTTATGCTTACTCCTCTGTACCTTGTATGTATCTGATTACCTGTTGCTGACTTTATTCCGTTTTGACCTGTCTTTGCCTGCTCCTTTTGATACTGCGTTGTTGTATATCATTGCTTGTACATATATATCTCGTGCACACCGTTTGTAAATAGATAGTTAGATAGTTAGGTGTTATATATATATATATATATATATATATATATATATATATATATATATATATATATATATATTTTGTCACTGCTTCCCGGGTTATTTGTGTATATATTGTGTGCTGTGCATATGTGGTATGGTATTTACATTCACGCTTGTATGTATGCTCGCATTATTGCATTTGCAATAAAACATTATTTTTGCACCTTAATTCCTGGTTCCAGTGTCTGTATGCTGCAAACTGTGGTCAAACCCTGTTTCTCCATTCAGGCTCCTGACAGTAAGTTCTGGCCATATATACACTGACCACTGCAGCTATACTGCACACTGATACCTGGCTGTTCTGTCCAAAAATGGATCTGCAACAAATTGATTATTATGCATTGCTTGCTGATGAGGATGAAGCTGAGTGTCGTGCAGATTTTGCTGATTTCTCTAAAGCTGAATTGCAGCAGTTGATTAGCCAGACATATAGTTATGTCAAATTAGGAATAATTCGTACAGAAGATATTGAAAGTTTAGCCAGGATCTGGAATGATCTTGCATACCCCAAAATGACAAATATTTGCATGCAACCTGATTCTGACCAAGGTATAGTCAGTGATTATGATCCACCTTTTGACAATTATGCCATAGAAGCTCTGATTAACTTGTTTGAGGATGACAGGGAATATTTTCTTGATCATTACTCAAACAAAGGTAAACAGACCGTGCAGGCTTGCATAGATTCCCTCCAGTCCCTGATCACTCAGGGAATATGCAAGTATGGGAAAGCCTCCCTTCTGTTAAACGCTTGGCAGAAGATTATCTCTGCAGGTTCCACAACCCTTACCTCACCTGTTGTGAATCCAGTTCAGGTTGATTTTACCTCAGAACAAGTGAACATGTATTTCAATTATTTAAAGAGAGACAAAAATGCCTTTTTTGAATTCTATAAAAGACAAAGCTTTGAGTTTGTAAGGGGGTGTAAATGTGCAGTCGAGAATCTGTTGTCTGACAGAAAATGTAAGCCTGAGTCAGCCCATGCTTTGATCAATGCATATTCAGAAATCTTGTTATTATGCACACCTCCTGTTAACCCTCTGAATGCCACTCACTCCCAGTCCACTGCAGTTAAACAGCTGCAAAGTCAGTCTCCCAGCAAAGAAGAATTTAATTTTATTTTTGACTCTGAACTGATTGATGATTTGTTTGATTTTCTGAGAAAAGATAGAGAAGGATTTATTAAGTATTACTGTGACAAAAGTGAAGGTTTTGTGTCTGCCTGTATACGTGCAACTGAGACATTGATTGCGCATAGGCTTTGCAAGTATGAATCCGCTTCTGCCTTAATTGCTGCCTATTTAGAAGTCCTGCAAGTAATAAATTCTTCAGTTAACCCTCCGAATGTCCGTCACATTCAGTCCACAGCCACTAAACAGCTTAAATGCCAATCACCCATTACAAAACAATTTGATTTCATTTTTAACTCTGATCAGATTAATCACTTATATGGTTATTTAAAGAGACAAACAAGGGTTTTATGAATCTTACTTTGAGAAGGGGGAATTGTATGTGTCTGCCTGTGTTCGTGCAACTGAGTCATCGATGCTGCATAAGCTCTGTAAGCGTGAATTTGCTTCTATGTTGATTACTGCCTGGCGTGAAATCCTTTCTTCCTGTTTCCACTCTCCTCCTTCTGCTCATTCTCCAGGTATCTCTTCTTGTGTCCAGAACTCAGAACCTGCAATAGTTAAAAAACCTGTAAAATCAGCACCCTTGCAAACCGCTATCAGGTCCACACCCTGGTCCTGGCAGTATCCAGCTACATCTAATAAGCCTGCTGTTGCTCCAGTTTCCAGAGTGATCACCAGGACTAGACGCAAATACTTTCCTACAGCTTCCATTACTCCAGTCATCTCACCTCCTGTGCAGCCTCCAGTCATCTCACCTCCTGTGCAGCCTCCAGTCATCTTACCTCCTGTGCAGCCTCCAGTCATCTCATCTCCTGTGCAGCCTCCAGTCATCTCATCTCCTGTACAGCCTCCAGTCAACTCATCTCCTGTGCAGCCTCCAGTTAACTCACCTCCTGTGCAGCCTCCAGTCATCTTACCTCCTGTGCAGCCTCCAGTCATCTTACCTCCTGTGCAGCCTCCAGTCATCTTACCTCCTGTGCAGCCTCCAGTCATCTTACCTCCTGTGCAGCCTCCAGTCATCTTACCTCCTGTGCAGCCTCCAGTCATCTCACCTCCTGTGCAGCCTCCAGTCATCTCACCTCCTGTGCAGCCTCCATCCAACTCCTGTCTTATGCAGCCTCTGGTTAATGTTTCGGTGACACCTGTTATACAAACTCTTGCCTTCCTCTCACAGCTCTTGCAGACTTGGTATGCTCCAGAATCCAGTCCAGCCGTGTGTTTGTCTACAGAGCCTTACCTCCAGCCTGCAGAGACTTTGCCTCCATCTGCAGAGCCTTGTGCTCAGTCTGCAGAACCTCACTTCCAACCTACAGAGACTTCAAAACAGCCTGCAGAATCCTGCTCACAGTCTGCAGAGCTTTGCATCCAGTCTGCAGAACTATGTTCCCAGTCTGCAGAATATTGCCTCCAGTCTGCAGAGACTTCTAGTCAACCTGCAGAATCCTGCTCACAGTCTGGAGAGTTTTGCATCCAGTCTGCAGAAAACGGCATACAGCCTACAGAATTTCAATCTAGTATCCTGCCCACTCAGTTTCAGTTCCATCTCGCACAGGCCCAGGCCGCACAGTCTCAGTGCCAACTCGCACAAACTGTATCAGGGTCTCAGCCAAAGGTCCAGTCAAGCGCTCAGCCAACGGTTCAGCCATGCGCTCAGCCAACGGCCCAGCCTCCACAGACTTCTGCTGCTGCCCAGCCTCCACAGACTTCTGCTGCTGCCCAGCCTCCACAGACTTCTGCTGCTGCCCAGCCTCCACAGACTTCTGCTGCTGCCCAGCCTCCACAGACTTCTGCTGCTGCCCAGCCTCCACAGACTTCTGCTGCTGCCCAGCCTCCACAGACGTCTGCTGCTGCCCAGCTTCCACAGACGTCTGCTGCTGCCCAGCTTCCACAGACGTCTGCTGCTGCCCAGCTTCCACAGACGTCTGCTGCTGCCCAGCTTCCACAGACGTCTGCTGCTGCCCAGCTTCCACAGATGTCTGCTGCTGCCCAGCTTCCACAGATGTCTGCTGCTGCCCAGCTTCCACAGATGTCTGCTGCTGCCCAGCTTCCACAGATGTCTGCTGCTGCCCAGCCTCCACAGATGTCTGCTGCTGCCCAGCCTCCACAGATGTCTGCTGCTGCCCAGCCTCCACAGATGTCTGCTGCTGCCCAGCCTCCACAGATGTCTGCTGCTGCCCAGCCTCCACAGATGTCTGCTGCTGCCCAGCCTCCACAGATGTCTGCTGCTGCCCAGCCTCCACAGATGTCTGCTGCTGCCCAGCCTCCACAGATGTCTGCTGCTGCCCAGCCTCCACAGATGTCTGCTGCTGCCCAGCCTCCACAGATGTCTGCTGCTGCCCAGCCTCCACAGATTTCTGCTGCTGCCCAGCCTCCACAGATTTCTGCTGCTGCCCAGCCTCCACAGATTTCTGCTGCTGCCCAGCCTCCACAGATTTCTGCTGCTGCCCAGCCTCCACAGATTTCTGCTGCTGCCCAGCCTCCACAGATTTCTGCTGCTGCCCAGCCTCCACAGATTTCTGCTGCTGCCCAGCCTCCACAGATTTCTGCTGCGGCCCAGCCTCCACAGATTTCTGCTGCGGCCCAGCCTTCACAGACTTTTGCTGTTGCCCAACCACTAGAGACTCCTGTTATCAACGCTCCTGATGCTTCCAAGACTGCTGTCTGCCCTGTTGGTTCCAAGACTGCTGTCTGCCCTGTTGGTACCAAGCCTGCTGCAGCGCCTGATGTCTGCCAGTTTCCTGCTCTGTCTGAGACCTGCCAACCTGTTGTCCACTCTGATCCTGTCCAGTCTCCTCCTCAGCCTGATGATGCATGCCAGTTTCCTGCCAAGCCTGTTGGTGCCTACCAGTCTCCTGTTCAGCCTGATCTTGCTCATTTTCCTGCCAAGACTGATGATCCTGTCCAGTCTGCTGTTCAGCCTGTTTCTGTCCAGTTTCCTGCTCAGCCTGATGATGCCTGCCAGTCTCCTGCCAAGCCTGTTGGTGCCTGCCAGTTTCCCGTTCAGCCTGATCCTGTCCAGCCTTCTGCTCAGCCTGATGATCCTGTCCAGCCTTCTGCTCAGCCTGATGATCCTGTCCAGCCTTCTGCTCAGCCTGATGATCCTGTCCAGCCTTCTGCTCAGCCTGATGATCCTGTCCAGCCTTCTGCTCAGTCTGATGATCCTGTCCAGCCTTCTGCTCAGTCTGATGATCCTGTCCAGCCTTCTGCTCAGTCTGATGATCCTGTCCAGCCTTCTGCTCAGTCTGAAGATCCTGTCCAGTCACCTGCTCAGTCTGAAGATCCTGTCAAGCCTGATGATACCTGTCAGTCTCCTGCTCAGCCTAATGGTCCTGTCCAGTCTCCTGCCAAGCCTTATGCCTGCCAGTCTCCGGTCCAGCCTGATACCTTGTCTGATATCCTCCAGTTTCCTGAGATCCTGTTTTCTACATTTCTCTCTGTCCAAAAGATGCTGGTCTGGATTTGGTTGGCATTATTTCCCTCCCTGCCCACCCAGGTTTGCCTTTTACTGCCTCCTGTATTTGTTGCTGCTTTTTGGGTCCTGCCTGATGTTGTACAGTCTTTTATCCAACTTGCCATCCTGCCTGGACGTTTACAGCTTATGTTACAACATCCAAAGACCAAGTTTTTAAAGTGTTTTCCCTCCCTGCCCTCCCAAGCTTGGCCTCTGCGACCCACTTGGCCAATGTTTGGGTTGTCTGCCCTCTTGTGGGACCCTGGTGGACATTTTCTAAAGACACTGTGGAGCGTCCTGAGGCCGCTCCTTCGGAGGGGGGGGGGGGGTACTGTTACGATTCATACTGTATCATCTTCTGCCTGCTGGTGGTGGTATTGAGTTGGACTGCCCTGGACTTCCACTATCCACCAGCAGGTGGCTTATCATTACATTTAAGGACTTGCAGTTCTTTGTATGGCCTGCAGAGGCCTCTAATGTGTCTCTGAGCAATTACCACCAGATGCTTCCTATTACATGGACTATATAAGTCTGCCTCTTCCTGCAAGTCATTGCCAGAACTTCCTTGTTACAGGTCTGAGTCTCTGGTCACCCCTGTTCCTGATACCTGGTTTCTTGTACCCTGCCCTGTGATCTGATTATCTGCTACTGAACCTCTGCTTGTCCTGACTCTGCTTATGCTTACTCCTCTGTACCTTGTATGTATCTGATTACCTGTTGCTGACTTTATTCCGTTTTGACCTGTCTTTGCCTGCTCCTTTTGATACCGCGTTGTTGTATATCATTGCTTGTACATATATATCTCGTGCACACCGTTTGTAAATAGATAGTTAGATAGTTAGGTGATATATATATATATATATATATATATATATATATATATATATATATATATATATATATATATTTTGTCACTGCTTCCCGGGTTATTTGTGTATATATTGTGTGCTGTGCATATGTGGTATGGTATTTACATTCACGCTTGTATGTATGCTCGCATTATTGCATTTGCAATAAAACATTATTTTTGCACCTTAATTCCTGGTTCCAGTGTCTGTATACTGCAAACTGTGGTCAAACCCTGTTTCTCCATTCAGGCTCCTGACACTATGGTAAATATGCTAGTGACTTAACTGTAATGCTTATCATTTGACTGTATTTTGTGTATCACTCCTGGAACAAATATGAAGCCAGAGGAATTGGAGTGATCTGTGTAACGATTCAGGATTAATGATTCTGAAAGTAACAAAAACAAAAGGTGAAAACAACCAAATAAATAGTATATATTGAAAGTCAGCAATGTCCCTGTTTACATTCTTCTGACCTGATATCATTATGATTATGTTTAATACATGACATGCTGATATTGGAAAAGGTTCAAGGTCCTTTCTTGAAAAATGAACACATTTGTAGAGATATAATAAATCTATGTGGTTATAGTATACTTCAGTGGCATACAGTACAGAAAGCACGTAGGCATATACTGTACATATATGCATTTTTGTGTGCCTGTTAAATGAGCTCAATAAACTCTTTGTTCCAAAGAATTACAAGATTCATTTCATGAAAGGACTGAAGCATCCATTAGATATGTGTGGGTTCTCTAACCTCCAAGTGCTATTAACAATGCACTGACTGGATAAATATCTGTCATATTGTATTTCAATTCATTCTGTGCTTTGCGGATGCTCAATATATGGAAATGTCATTCTTAGGAATAATTTACTTCATATGCAAAAACACTGCCTCAAATCACAATTCTTTAATTCCCTAGAAAGCAGCTTAGTACTTCATGACCTACTTATCTGGGCATTGACTCAAGAGCACCACCTCTGAAAGCCTTCCCCTACTGAACATGAAATATGAATGAGATTGGTGGAATATACGGCATGTTCTATGACAGCTAGTTATCCTTGCTTTCAGAACACATCAAAATAATACATTTTATTAATTTGAAAACTGCTGCACGCAGAAAGCCATATATGCATGTGCCATAGTACAAACAACTAGTTACAGTAATATAAAATTATTTGCTTTGCCTCTTGGGGATCTATACATATAATGGTATGCATAAATATTGTGAGAGTGTTCCCACTGATGTGGAGCTAGGGTTTGTATACACACTAGATGGTTCTTAGCTGAGGCAGCTGCTCAGGGCCGCCTCTGCCAACAATCTGTCTTAAGATCGGACACCCATGGTGTTTTTGATGGTTGCTGGACCATGTGGCAATAGTACATCCAATTATCCCAAAAAAGTATCCCACACCACACTTTAAGGTACTGCGTTTTGGTTCAATCACCAATAAACAACCAACCGTATCACCAGCAATCATTTTGGGGCCGCACAGGGTCCCCTTTATCAAGGTTGTTTATTGGTGATGGAGCAATAAAGGTGGTTCCTTAAAGTGTGGTGTGCAGACCTTGCTTGAATAGTTGCATCTGCCACGAACCTGCCAAGAGATCTAGAGTACCAGATCGTCTCAGTCGAGAGCATTGGCTACCTAACATTGATGTCTGGGGACCTTATATGGCTGCCTGATACTGATGTCTGGGGCACATAACCGTACTTAATTCCTGTATGGGGGGGGGGGGGGGGATCTGGCTACTTAATTTTGAATCTTGAGGCACATGGCTACTTAATGGTTGTATCGGAAGGCTCAAAGCTAATAAATCTTTGTATCTAGGGCACCTAGATACCTAATTCTTGTATCTGGGGGCACAATAGCTATTTAATTCTGGTATTTGGAGGCACATTGCTACATCATTCTTGTATCTAGAGGCACATTCTTACATATTCCTTCTATTAAGAGGCACCTGGCTACTTAATTATTTTATCTGGGATGTGATAGCTACTTAATTCTGATATCTGGGGGCACTTGGCTATCTAAATCTTGTATCTGGAGGCTTATGGCTACATAATTTTGGTGTCTGTGAAGCCTACCATTCATTATCCTAGTACTGGGAGCCAAACAGCTGTCTAATAAAAGACAAATTGCTTATGTGGCATTATAATGCACAGTACTCTCCTGTCTAGAGTCCCCAGCATGTCTGAGCACCCTTTCAATTGATAAAGTGGGAGGCAGGGGAGTGGGTTATTTCAGTCCCTGGTGGCAGTAAACTACAGAAAATACATATTCTCACATGCAACAAATATTTTTATTTTACTTTTTAAAAACACACATATACACACAGTGTATAAATGCATACAGTATATACACACTTTATATCCTGTATTAAATAAACACAGTCTCTTACTTTATTTATAGTAGAAACATGGTAGCGTTTGTAATTTTCATAAAATACTGATACAATGATCATGGGACACACTACACTGTATTTTGAATCTAAAGACTCTCTGCTTTTTTTATTCTAAATTATAGAAATCTTTAATAAACATTTAGCCTGCAATGCATGTTTTTTGGTGCATGAGAACAAATAGTAATATGTCTAACTACAAGATGTGCAATTCTGAAGTCAGAGTTGGAAGGGGTGGTAAAATATCTTACATTGGCTAACACTGCAGGGTGGCCCCTTGACCACACCCTTAGTTGCTGCAGCTCTTGAACGCTTTGAGTCCAACAGGAGAAAAGCGCTATACAAATGTTAGGTTTATTATTATTGGTAAGATTATTGGTGTTATGTTAACTATAATACTACACTTTCTAAGAGCAAGGCCACCACCAGGGGGTGCAGGTATACTCCAGTATAAGGTCCCATTTAGGGATGATCAATGAGATGAAAATATTTCCAAAGTTCATGCAGGGTTATGTCAATGTTTATGCAACTATATGCAGATTGAAAATGGACCAATCGAGTCCCATCCAGGTTTAAATTGATCGGTCCATTTTCAAGCTGCATGTATTTGCATAAAAATGTATAAACTTGGAAATATTTGAATTTCACTGATCATCCCTACCAGGCAAGAGTGTTAAATTACAAGGCGAGCCTGTTTCTAGAGTTAGGCCACTTAGTCATGTGCCTTGGGTTCAACCTAGTATTCTAGGGCGTCCCTTATACTGAAGCTGCTGCTGCCTGCATATTGTACAAGCTAAATAACAATCAGGGATGTACTGAGGACACAGGAAACCACAAAATTGAAAAAAATGCTTTTTCTTTTTAATTTGCAAAAACGTGCAGAACTTTGTATACAAGAATCACGTAAAAAAGTGCATATGGTTGATTGACAAAAGGCAACAACATCGATTTGTTTCGGGTTGGTAACCCTTCTTCAGGCTTTTAAATATACAGTGAATATCTGCACAGTTGGAATATAAGCTAGAATCTCATCTGGACAAACATAAAGCCAGGACAGACCACCACCAGTGATGTTGTTGCCTTTTGTCAATCAACCATATGCACTTTTTTACGTGATTCTTGTATACAAAGTTCTGCACGTTTTTGCAAATTAAAAAGAAAAAGCATTTTTTCAATTTTGTGGTTTCCTGTGTCCTCAGTACATCCCTGATTGTTATTTACGGTAGATTTTGCTTGGTGTTTGTGGTGCACCTGCAGGGATTTATTTTTTGTTTTGTTTCTCCCAAATACATTAACTACTGCATATTGTACAAGAGCTGAGTTGGACAGATGTGTGTAGAAGAGACTCTGCCCACTTTCTCTGCATTTTCTTGAACACTGCAAGAGCAGCTAAGCAGAAGGAAGTCTATCCATCTCCTCTCCCTGATTGATACTTCTACTGATAATGAGGATCCTGGCTGCACTGCAATGAGGGTGTGAGGAGGGTTGGGGTTCAGAGCAGAGCAGTGTGTGGAGAGGAAATGAATTAGATGTATTCTGGCAGCTAAAGGCCCATACACACGTCGGATTTTAGCGAACGACCGTCGTTTGAACGTTCCGTCGTTCGGACGTTTCGGCGTCAAATCCGACGTGTGTACAGACGTGTTCGCCCGGCGGATCGTTGGTAACCAGTCTTATCACCCGAACGATAGTCTGTACACATGTCGGATTTGACGCGGAAACGTCCGAACGACGGAACGTTCAAACGACGGGTCGTTCGCTAAAATCCGACGTGTGTATGGGCCTTATGATGCTGCCTGCAGTGTTCTATATGCTGGTGCAGTGTGCTTGTTTGTGGATACCAGGGGCGTAGCAATAGGGGGTGCAGAGGTAGCGACCGCATCGGGGCCCTTGGGCCAGAGGGGCCCCGAAGGGCTCTCCCTCAACTACATTATTAGCTCTCTATTGGTCCTGTGCTCATAATAATCACTTCTGTAGATGCTTTGAATAGTATTAATCACTAACACACTGTTCCCCATCCCCTTCTTGCACCTCTGACACTGTAGTTGCCATTGTCAGGTTTTGTTGCGCCGTATCAATTGTTATGTATAGAGTGCTTGGGGGGGCACCAATGTAAAACTTGCATCGGGGCCCACAGCTCCTTAGCTACGCCACTGGTGGATACATAACTATATTAGCTTATGTATATGTGCATATGCACATATATGCATGAATGCCGATGTGTAGGCAGATGAGAATGTCTATTGAGTCTTTTTGCATCTGTATGTAGAGATGGCCCGAACGGTTCGCTGGTGAACGGTTCCCGGCAAACTTCCGTGGTTCGCGATCGCGGAGAACTGCAAACTTTTCCGGAAGTTCAGTTCGCCCCCATAATGCACCATTAGGGTTAACTTTGACCCTCTACATCACAGTCAGCAGGCACATTGTAGCCAATCAGGCTACACTCCCTCCTGGAGCCACTCCCCCCCCCCCCCCCTTATAAAAGGCAGGCACCGCCGGCCACTATACTCACTCGTGTGCCTGCAGTAAATAGAGAAGGGACAGCTGCTGTAGACTCTCTCATAGGGAAAGATTAGTTAGGCTCTTGTAGGCTTGTTAGCTTGCTCCTTGCTGATTCTTATTGCTAAAATAGCACCCCACAACAGCTCTTTTAAGAGCTAATCTTGTAATCTATTTTAATCTATTCACCCTTGATAATTCATACTATGTGTGTGTGCCACTGCCAGGGCCAGCACATTCAGTGACTACCTGTCTGTGTGACAGGTGCACATTACCCATCACTGCATATACCTACCTGTTGGTTACTGTGCACCCACCCACCCACGTGAGCGCCGCAGTGTCACTGTGCCTGCCTGCTACCTGTCTGTGTGTGACAGGTGCACATTGTAATACCCAGTACTGCATATACCTACCTACCTACCCATTGTTCACTGTGCACCCACCCACCTACATGAGCGCACGCAGTGTCACTGTGCCTGCCCGCTACCTGTCTGTGTGTGACAGGTGCACATTGTAATACCCAGTACTGTATATACCTACCTACCTACCTGTTGTTCACTGTGCACCCACCCACCTACATGAGCGCACGCAGTGTCACTGTGCCTGTCTGCTACCTGTCTGTATGTGACAGGTGCACATTGTAATACCCAGTACTGCATATACCTACCTACCTGTTGTTCACTGTGCACCCACCCACCTACATGAGCGCATGCAGTGTCACTGTGCCTGTCCGCTACCTGTCTGTGTGTGACAGGTGCACATTGTAATACCCACTGCATATACCTACCTGTTGTTCACTGTGTACCCACCCACCTATGTGAGCGCATGCAGTGTCACTGTGCCTGTCCGCTACCTGTCTGTGTGTGACAGGTGCGCACTGTAATACCCAGTACTCCATATACCTACCTATCTACCTGTTGTTCACTGTGCACCCCCCCCCCACCTACGTGAGCGCACGCAGTGTCACTGTGCCTGTCCGCTACCTGTCTGTGTGTGACAAGTGCACATTGTAATACCCAGTACTGCATATACCTATCTACCTGTTGTTCACTGTGCGCCCACCCACCTACGTGAGCGCACACAGTGTCACTGTGCCTGTCCGGTACCTGGTGTCTTTCATGCTGTCCAGCCTGTTGAGGGACCCCCATATAAAAAACTCAAGGGGAATGAGCTGTACTGGGTAGCCACGATACTAGAACCTCGGTATAGGCACAATGTGGCGGACATGTTACCAACTCACCAGAAGGCAAAAAGGATGCAGCACATGCAGAACAAGCTGTCGACTATGCTTTAAAATGCGTTTAAGGGTGATGTCACAGCACAATGCATTAAAGGTACCACTGCCAGTAATCCTCCTCCTATGTCCACGCAGGCAAGGACAGGATGCTCCAGCGATCTCATGGTGATGTCGGACATGCAGACATTCTTTAGTCCAACGCCTCGACTTAGCACTTCTGGATCCACCCTCCACCAACGCCTTTCACTTGAATGGGTGGCAGACTTGCCCTCCATAACAGATTCTCGTTAAAGGATTTAAAGTTGATTCATCTCATATACAGCAGGGCCTCGAAAGTCCTCCTGTATTGTTATTTTTGGTCACTACCTCGGGACGTGCATGCCATGCCTGCTGCCTTCCTTGGATGTGTGTGTTAGCCGTTCCTGCTCCTATGCCCAAAGCGTGCCTGCTGCCTTCCTTGGATGTGTGGTAGCCGTTCCTGCTCCTTTGCCCACAGTGTGCCTGCTGCCTTCCTTGGATGTGTGGTGGGAGTAGCAGTTTCTTACGCTCCTACTCCGGACCGGAATCGAACCAGGATTCCCAGCCATTACCCATGGTCACTCGCAATGGCAGATTTGCCCTCCATAACAGATTCTCGTTACAGGCAGTGAACAGCCAGCAGAAAAAAGTAATTTAAAAAAATAGATGTAAGCTTTAACTATGTTAGAGAAAGAACCATTGAAAGTTGATAAGGCAGTCAGACATTACCTGACATCACTGAGCGAGGAAGAGCAATCTGGCCACGGTGCGCACCAGTCCAGCACGGCCGTCACTATGCAAACAGCTGTTTGCGGTGCGTTACACAGTGAGTTTGGTGTGTCAGTGTAAAGCAGTACTCTAATTACACTCCCTGACTGATGTATACACATGCAAGATGTTTTAAAGCACTTTAGGCCTGCAATTTAGCATTCAATGTGATTTCTGCCCTTAAAACGCTGCTTTGCGTAAAATCCAGATTTTTTCCTGGGACTTTTGGCATGTATCCCACTCCCCCATGCAAAAACTCAGATATTAGACTCCTTGAAATATCTTTTCCTTCACTTTTGTGGCCAGCATAAATGTTTCTAATTTTCGAAGTTCGCCTCCCCATTGAAGTCTATTGCGGAAGTTCGCATGAACCAAACTTTTTGCGGAAGTTCCCGAACCGAAAATCGGAGGTTCGGGCCATCTCTATCTGTATGTGTATGCATGTGTGCCAACGTGTATAGGCACATGTAAATGTGTGTGGTTGTGTGTGTTTATGTATGGAACTTTAAAGGTGCATGTACGTATTTGATATATTCATGTATGTATTTGTTTCTGCAGTGACGTAGTTCCATTTTAATAGTGGCTAAACCATGTGATATACCTTGCATGTAGTAATCAAGAAGTGCTATTGGTTATTGTGTTGACAAATACCCGTCCAACTGCATTTTTCATCTTCTCCATTGGAATTCATGGGTGTTTAGTAGATCTCAAATAGAAAACAATACTGTATATAGTGAGTGTCTTATTAAAGGGAAGGTTCAGGGAGGGTGGGTAAAAAATAAAAATCCATTTTCACTTACCTGGGGCTTCCTCCAGCCCGTGGAAGGCAGGAGGTGCCCTCGCCGCCGCTCCGCAGGCTCCCGGTGGTCTCCGGTGGCCGACCCGACCTGGCCAGGCCGGCTGCCAGGTCGGGCTCTTCTGCGCTCCAAGGCCCGGAACTTCTGCGTCCCACGCCGGCGCGCTGACGTCATCGGACGTCCGCCGGGCTGTGCTGTGCTACAGCCCGGAGGACGTCCGATGACGTCAGCGCGCCGCCGTGGGACGCAGAAGTTCCGGGCCTTGGAGCGCAGAAGAGCCCGACCTGGCAGCCGGCCTGGCCAGGTCGGGTCGGCCACTGGAGACCACCGGGAGCCTGCGGAGCGGCGGCGAGGGCACCTCCTGCCTGCCACGGGCTGGAGGAAGCCCCAGGTAAGTGGAAATTGATTTTTATTTTTTACCCACCCTCCCTGAACCTTCCCTTTAAGGGTTGCTCCTGTAATATGTAGATTTACAGTATATACTTGAATACAAGTCGACCTCGTGTATAAGTCAACTCCAATATTTGACCATCTTAAGCTGGAATTTCTTATTGACTCAAGTATAAGTCTACCCAGCAAAGTTAATGGCTGCACTTGGGGACCAGGAGAGGTTAATGACTGCACTGTATACAATATTGCAGCCATTATCCCTCCTGCCCCTCAGTGCAGCCAATACTTCCTCCAGGCCCCAAGTGCTGCAATTATTCACTTCCCTTCCTGTAGCCCAGTATTTCCCCCCTGCCACTTTCCTTGTTAAATTGTTGTGGCCAGGACTTCAAGACCAGTGCTTTCTTGGCATTTCCTTTATTAGGAAAGTGTCACTTACCACTGGGTAAATTGCTGCAACTGGGAATGTCACTAATAGTACACACATTACTCAGTGTTGATCATAAAAATATGTTCATGATTATTAATATTTTATTTTGGAGCATAATAAAGTATACCTGAAGTGGGAAGTAGTGAAAAAGCTCAGCGCATGGTCCCTCTTCATCTTCTGGCTGTGCTCCCAGGCATGGACGAGCACATCTGGACTGGACATGTGTGAGCATGGTCTGTGCATGTGTGAGCATGGTCTGTGCATGTGCAGTAGAATGAAGCCACTCATCGAGCTCCTCTGGATGGGAAGGCGGTGTGCTGTCGTTTTATTGCTTACAATGATGCACATTTGAAGCTCTTACGTGAAGGAGAGGATAGAAATGGGCACAAGTTGTCTGACAGACAGTAGAGGAGTAGCAAGTGCAATGGCTGTGCCTCCAGAGTATAGATTCCAAACACAGACAGGAGAATAGAGAAGATCCAGGCACCAACCTTTGTATCCCAAATGTCACCTTTATTTCCTGCTCACACTACCATGCAGTGCATTAAAAAAGGCCTAACAGCCATTTCACACAGGAACCCTGCTTAGTCAGAGGCAAACAATTACTATAGTATGTAATTGTTTGCCTCTGACTAAGCAGGGTTCCCCTGTGAAATAGCTGTTAGGCCTTTTTTTAATGCATTACATGTCGGGTGGTGTGAGCAGGAAAAAAAGGTGACATTTGAGATACAAAGGTTGGTGCCCAGATCTTCTCTATTCCCCCGTCTACATTTGAAGCTCTGGAGGGCCACATAAAATGGCAAGGAGGGTCGCATTTGGCTCATGAGTCTTGTGTTTGGCACCTGTGATCTAGAGACTTCCCACTACTCTAGGCTAGTGACGTGTTCTTTTGCTATTCAGGGTGGGAGGGATGAAGGGCTGACTGAGCGGCAGGTGAGTGATGTCACACAGTGGGCTAGGTGAGTAAGGAGAACAATGCTCTTGGCCAGTGATCAGCGGATCTCTGACCAAGGCATTGGGGACCGCTGAACACATGCTAGAGGTGGCTATTTGTGGCTGCCTTTGCCAAGTTTCATCTAACATGTGTATGGGGCTTTACAAAGATTGGTGAGCAATATTGAACAGTAGAGATTGTATGTGATCCAGCAAACTTAGGCTAAGTTAAAAATTGTTTGCTATTAGGTTTCAGTTATGTGCAGCACCTGCAATATAAAATGTTTGTAATATCCAGGTTGTCCTGGATTTATTACAAAAAGTTCTAACTGCAGGTGAGTTAAAGGACAACTGAAGTGAGAAGAATATGGAGGCTGCCATATTTATTTCCTTTTCAGCAATACCAGTTGCCTGGCTGTCCTGCTGATCCTGCCTCTAATACGTTCAGTCATAAACCCTGAACAAGCATGCAACATATCAGGTGTTTCTGACATTATTGTCAGATCTGATAAGATTAGCTGCATGCTTGTTTCTGGTGTTATTCAAACACTACTGTAGCTAAATAGATCAACAGGGCTGCTAGGCAACTAGTATTATTTAAAAGGAAATAGATATGGCAGCCTCCATATTCTTCTCAATTCAGTTGTCCTTCAAGGTACTACAACTGCATGCTTGCTATTTCACTTATCTTTTAGCAATTCTCACTATGGTCTGATAGGGCACAGGCAAAGGTTGCAAAGTTTGCCACCCAATAGCAAACAATTTATCAAAGAATTCAGTCCAGGTTTGCTGGATCTCCACTGTTCTCCATATTTATAGATTACACAAATGCACAAAACAGTTCTTAATGATTGATTAAAGTTACAGCTTAAACAATGATAACTGAACAAACATGCTTCTAGGCTACCTACCAATCAGCCTGTTTTGTTCTATGGAAAAGGGATGTGATGAAGAGCAGGAGATCCCCCTGTAGGGTCAACAGTAGCCTAATAACAGTGGCTGATCTGACTTCATGCATCACTTATGATTGCAATGGCATACCTGTACTGATTCTAGATTTCTATGTGAGACAATCAAAATATGTCATCTCAAGCAATGAAAATCTACCGTGTGTCTGCAAACCTTAAAGAGAATCTGTACTCTAATATTCTTACAATAAAAAGCATACCATTCTATTCCTTATGTTCCCCTGGGCCCCTCTGTGCTGTTTCTGTCACTCCCTGCTGCAACTCTGGCTTGTAATTAACAGTTTTAGGCAGTGTTTACAAACAAATGACTGGCTTCTAACCAGAGTATCATAGGCTGAGAACAGCTTACTGTGTGGATTCATGCAGAGCTTGGAGGGGGTGTGTAAAGCTTCTGCCAATGACAAGCTGTGCTGCACATTCCACACATTCCAGCCTCTTGCCGACAGACACGACAGAGGAAAGAAGATAAGATGTATTACAGAGACAGTGCAACTAGAAAAGGTTGCAGTAAGACAGACCACATCAGAACAGGTATAGGAACTTATAGAATAGAAAAAATAAGGCTCAAAATTTTGTTACAGAGTCTCTTTAAGGAAATCATGGCCAAAGTATGAAGATTTTCTAGGCTGGCAATGCTCATGAGGCTGATTTATGTAAGCTGGCAAAATATGAGAATAAAAGCTGAAAGGCGATCTGCAAGTAATCAGGTTTCCTCTTTCATTTTAAGGGAAAATGAAAGATGAATTCTGACTGATTGCTACAGACAACATGCCAGCTTTTGTTCTCATTTTGCTTTGCCAGTTTTTCTCATTGAGACCTAGCCACATCTCATAAGAGCTAGCTGCCAGCGTTTTGGTCTGCGTGAGTATCTACGGAACATTCAAAGCATATCTTGCAAACATTTTCCTATATTTAATACAGTATACTAGCATACAAATAGTATTTTTAGGAACATCCTACCTTAACAATTCTTTTTTGAGCCAGATTATGTTTTCACAGGTAAAAGATCTACACAATGCAAAAAAGCAGTAACCAATCCCATTCCTGGGTTGAAACATAAAGGTGGCCATACTTCTAGCGACTTGCGGCCTGATCGACCATTCGATCTGATAATGTTATCGAATTGGATGAAAATCTGTGCCGCAACAAGCAGGACCTGATTTGTACATTTTACCGCCCAAGGCCCACTATGCCCAGTTGCCCCCTTAACAAAAGCAACCCCAAACCCACATACACAGACTTTTATTGGTCCCAGTAATCCATGTATTTAAAGGTGCCTATTAACTATGCCATATCACTGAACGATCAACCCTCAGATTGATTAGATTGGATAGTGTCACGCATGGTGCGATGTAACAAGTTTTCCAGACCCTCCACAACTCTGATAGGTTGGAGCTGGGTAAAGGGCAGAGTCTGACTCGAAGAGCGTCCAGCAGTGGTGGTGAGTGACAGCTCAGGTCACAGACAGTAAGCTGCCATCATTTGCCATCCTTTCATCCCCCAACTGCCCGCCCCTTTGCTTCCTGGTGCCCTAGACCATGGCCTTGGTGGCCTTGCCTGAAATCCGGCCAACAAGCATGCCTAATCAATGATTCAATCAAATCTGGTCTGAAATCGGTTGAATATATCGATTGAGCAAGCTGGAGAATCTTGAGCCAACAAGGTCGATCGGGTGCATGCTGGTAGCTGCGTGCAATATCGGACGAGCAACAAACATGATGGAACCCCTGGCTGCTTTCCTCCCAAACGTTTATGTGCCCCCCGTGGCCCATGCATTAAAATCTCTCTCCTCATAGTTGACTGGCACAGACATCACAAACTTAAACAATGGGTTGAAGTAGAACAATACATCTCTAAATATCCATTGATAGGTCTAGCATGGTCCTCCCCTTCTCCACATCGCAGCTGGACCGAGTCTCCAATAATACTTAATACCCTTAGAGTGCTCTCCACTGTAAGATCCGGAGATGACATCTCACCATGGCCCCCTCCTTGTGTACCAGGTTTTGGCAATCCAGAATTTAAACTAGGATGCCTCAAAAACCATTTCAAAGAATGGAAAACAGCTGGCATAATTATTGCAGATACACTTTGGAGTCAGGGAAAATGGCTCACGCTCAATGAGCTGAAAACCAAGTTTGTTAACCACAACTTAGATTGGCTAAGTCTAGCACAATTCCGTTCATTCCTCAGGGCAATAGGTGTATACCCGAACCTCTCCAAATCACAAACTAGCTTTGAATTACTCTGCAAAACTAGTGGACCCTCTCAAAAAACTCTATCAGTACTCATTACTAATTTCCCAACCCCTTAGCACACTTTCATATCTCAATAAATGGGAAAGAGACCTCCAATGTACATTCTCTGAAAACCAAAGATCCAAAATATGCATATTTGCTCACAAATCCTCTATTGCGGTCAGAATCCAAGAGATAAACTACAAGATATTATCACAATGGTATTATACCCTGCAGAAGCTACAATGCATTTTCCCTAGCAGAGACTTTCTCTGTTGGAGAGGATGCACACTACCGAGCTCCTTACTCCACCTTCTATGGGAATGCCCTCTACTTATTCCTTTCTGGAAAAAATTGGACCATGTAATCAGGGAAATGACAGCAAGAGAGGTCTCTTTCAACCCACAATTTTTTCTTCTTCATCTCAATAATTGGAGCATGAAAGCATATTAACACTCCATAGTGAGACATATCCTAAATGCAGCAAAATCTCAGATAGTTCGTAAATGAGGATCCTGTAATATACCCACATTAAAAGAATTAGACCATGAACTTGGCTATATTCGTGATATGGAAAATACGGTAATGACCTTACAAGACCGCTCTGATCAATATTCCAAAACGTGGAGATTCTGGTCTTTCTATAGGGAATCGGAAGAATTCAAAAATCTACTGACACAACCATGATCCTCTGGTAGAGAGGCTCCTCCCTCTCCCCCCTCTTCCTGGGGTTAAATAATAACACCACCATACACTTCCGAATCAAAATAATGTTAGTGGCCTAAAACCCGGACCGTGCCAGTTATGTTAGCTTATTTCTCTAACTCATTCTTCTCTCTTTTTTCTCTTCTTTAAGCTACTGTTGTAGCTCTGTTTTTTCTTCTAATCTTTCTCTCCATTCCTTATCTATATCATAACACTGTCATACTGCATTATATATAATGTGATATTGTAATATAAATAGATATGGCATTGACCCTGAGTACTACTCCCCATGGATTGTAAAGAACCGACTCATTACCGTATTTTTTGGACCATAAGACGCACTTAGGTTTAGAGGACAAAAACCAGGGAAAAAATATATATTTACTAAACCTGGTGTGTCTATGGTGCATTGGCATCTTCAGTATCTTCTCCCCCCAAATATTATGTCCCTGTGTCCCCTTGTCCCTTTTGTGTCCTTATATGTGCCCCTCTTTGTCTTCTGTCCTCCTCTGTCTTGAGTCCTGTGTGCCCCCTTGTCCTCTGTGTTCCCTATCCTGAGTGTCCCCTGGCCTGAGTCTTGTGTGCAGTGATGTGTCTGGGTAATATGGTACCTATGGCAAACACTGAAATGGTGCCTGCCCCTACCCCCACCAGTCAGAGCTCTCTTACTCTTTAAAAACAGCACCTATCCCCACAGCAAGACACCCCTGTCCCTCTACCCCCTAGCTCATGACACCCTGCCCCCTAAAGCAAATAACACCCCTGCCCAGACTGTCCCTCGTCCACTCACCATATGATATGCCCTCCCCAGCACATGACACCTTGCCAGCCAGCAGCACACCCCTTCCCTGTCCCCCCAGCAAGTTATCATCCTTGGGAAAAGCATGTGGCACCCATGGCCCCCGGGTAATGTGCAGCTCAGGAGTGAGGGACACTTTGTACCTGGGCAGAGAGGGAAGCCATCCGGATTACTCAGCTGCAACGATGAAAGCCTGCACCATCACAGCCCGCACCGAGAAGGGGAGACAGCGGCAGAGCATCCCAGCTGACCGAGGAGGAAGGAGAGGTGATCCAGGTCTGACCGCTGCAGCGATCGCAGCCCGCACCATCACAGCCCGCACAGAGAAGGTAAAAGAGCGGCAGAGCTTCCCAGCTGACCGAGGAGGAGGGAAAAGTCATCCGGATCCGACAGCTGCAGCGATCGCAGCCCGCACCATCACAGCCCGCGCAGAGAGAGGGGAGAGAGCAGCAGAGCATCCCAGCTGACGTGCAGACCGGCGGCTTACAGCATAACGGGGCCACAGTGGCGAAATGAGTAGCGGTAACCGTCCACAGAAAAGCCACTGGCTGGTCCGTGCACGCTGCTGAAGCCTATCTCTCATCACTTCCGCATTAGTGACATAAGCGGAAGTGATGAGAGATAGGCTTCAGCAGCGTGCACGGACCAGCCAGCGGCTTTTCTGTGGACGGTTACCGCTACTCATTTCGCCACTGTGGCCCCGTTATGCTGTAAGCCGCCGGTCTGCACGTCAGCTGGGATGCTCTGCCGCTCTCTGCCCTTCTCGGTGCGGGCTGTGATCGGCGCATACTGCGATCGCTTCTCACTCCGCCCAGGTACAACCTGTCCTCACTTTAGTAACATATTACCCCGGGGGCACCTAGAGACACAGGGACATAGCAGGGGACACGGGGCAGCGCACGGGGTACAACAAAGCATATGGGGGACTCAGAACAGGGGACAGGCACTTGGCCAAAATTTCTGCATCCGGACCATAAGACGCAGTGACTTTTTTCCCCCATTTTGGGGGGAGAAAAAGTGCGTCTTATGGTCCGAAAAATACGGTACTTTTGGACTACAAATCGACAAAATGTCGAAATATTCTCTACATACTTGTTATCAGAATGAGAACACTCATCCTCTTGTGCTATCCAAGGACTTATAATATGTCACAGAAATATATTGCCCTTTGGGCCCACGTCTAGATCCTATATACTATGTGTACTACCTGATGTGAAACTATATGTTGAGTACAATGACCATATCTGTATACTTTTTAATGACGGTGTTATGTTTTTCTTCTGTTTTATAAAAAAGTTGTATGTTGTATTTTTGGTTAATTCAGTGGAATTGAAAGGCATTGTTCAACAAAAGAAGCAAATTCTGTGCAATATACAACGGTCTGCGACCATTTATTGCACTAATGACCTAAAGTGCATATACAGTGGGTTGAAAAAGTATTCGGCCCCCTTGAAGTTTTCCACATTTTGTCATATTACTGCCACAAACATGAATCAATTTTATTGGAATTCCACATGAAAGACCAACACAAAGTGGTGTACACATGAGAAGTGGAACGAAAATCATACATGATTCCAAACATTTTTTACAAATAAATAACTGCAAAGTGGTGTGTGCATAATTATCCGGCCCCCTTTGATCTGAGTGCAGTCAGTTGCCTATAGACATTGCCTGATGAGTGCTAATGACTAAATAGAGTGCACCTGTGTGTAATCTAATACCAGTACAAATACAGCTGCTCTGTGAAACGCCTCAGAGGTTGTCTAAGAGAATATTGGGAGCAACAACACCGTGAAGTCCAAAGAACACACAAGACAGGTTCAAAACAGGTCAGGGATCAAGTTATTGAGAAATTTAAAGCAGGCTTAGGCTACAAAAAGATTTCCAAAGCCTTGAACATCCCATGGAGCACTGTTCAAGCGATCATTCAGAAATGGAAGGAGTATGGCACAACTGTAAACCTACCAAGACAAGGCCATCCACCTAAACTCACAGGCCGAACAAGGAGAGCGCTGATCAGAAATGCAGTCAAGAGGCCCATGGTGACTCTGGACGAGCTGCAGAGATCTACAGCTCAGGTGGGAGACTCTGTCCATAGGACAACTATTAGTCATGCACTGTACAAAGTTGGCCTTTATGGAAGAGTGGCAAGAAGAAAGGCATTGTTAACAGAAAGCATAAGAAGTCTCGTCTGCAGTTTGCCACAAGCTATGTGGGGGACACAGCAACCATGTGGAAGAAGGTGCTCTGGTCAGATGAGACCAAAATGGAACTTTTTGGCCAAAATGCAAAACGCTATGTGTGGCGGAAAACTAAAACTGCACATCACTCTGAACACACCATCCCCACTGTCAAATATGGTGGTGGCAGCATCATGCTCAGGGGGGGGGGGGCATCTCTTCAGCAGGGACAGGGAAGCTGGTCAGAGTTGATGGGAAGATGAATGGAGCCAAATATAGGGTAAACTTGGAAGAAAACCTCTTGGAGACTGCAAAAGACTTAAGACTGGGGCGGGGGTTCACCTTCCAGCAGGACAATGACCCTAAACATAAAGCCAGGGCAACAATGGAATGGTTTAAAACAAAACATATCTATTGTAACGATCAGTGTAACACAGACAGGATCTGATTATTGGTGATCTGCAGTATCACCAAAATACAGATATATACCTGATTATTGATGATCTGCAGTATCACCGATAATCAGATATATTACTAACCTCTGGACACCTGAGAGATATGAGTGTTTGGTGCAACAGTAATACTTTGAGAACAATACCAGGAAGACAGGTACAAGGCAGTAAGGAATACTGGTAGAGTAAGTACCTTCCAGCAGCCTGAGACTCTCCCGCAGGGAGGAGTCAGACTGGGTGAGGGAAGGACCAGAGCGAGAGTGACACCAATAGAGGATGTCACTGACTGGTCTGTGAACTATCTCTTAACTGGGGAGATAGCTCTCAAGGTCGGACAAGCCAGGTCGGCAACACACGGACATACACAGTACAAAGACAGAGGGCTGATTTGGTAATCCAAAGGCAAGCAGGGATTGGCAACAGAGTATCAGATATAGCGAAGTACCAAATCAGTGAACAGAAGAGTGGTCAGGAAAGCAGAAAGTCATAACAGATAATAAACAATGCCTAGTCTTGGGTGTGAGCTCCGTGATCATCAACACCCTGGAACTAGTCTGAAGTATAACAGAATGGTAACACAAGTCCCTAATCTTGGGTGTGAGGTCCTTGATTATCAACACCCTGGAACTAGTCTGAGGTATAACAGAATGATAACACAAGTCCCTAATTTTGGGTGTGAGGTCCTTGATCATCAACACCCTGGAACTAGTCTGAAATATAACAGAATGAGAACACAGATTCCTAATCTTGGGCGTGAGGTCCTTGATCATCAACACCCTGGAACTAATCTGAAGTATAACAGAATGATAACACAGATTCTGACAATAAGGTCTGAGTGCTTTCACGTAGTGATCGCAACGGCAGACAACCAGCGAATGACCAGCACCCAGTATATATAGCCCAGCGCTCTCCAGCGCCTCCCCTAAGTGCTGGACCAATGGGAACCGGTACAATCGTCAGCTGACCGGCTTGGTCAGCTGACTCCCTTCTGGCTGTCATAAAAGTTCTGCCTCTCAACGCGCGCGCGCATCTGGACGCGTTGGACGCGGAATCAGCCGCCTTGTTCTGAGCGCATGCGGCGGCTTTTCCGCGTTTTCTCACAGTACCTCCCCCCCCCTGAGGAGTGGACTCCGGACAGCTCCTACCCAGTTTCTCAGGATATAGGGCGTGGAACTCCCTCTTCAATTCATCAGCATGCATGCGGCACTCAGGTACCCATGTTCTTTCCTCAATGCCATAACCCTTCCAGTGAACCAAATACTGTACTGAGTTCTGTACAATACGTGAGTCTAAAATCTTTTCCACTTCATACTCAGGTTGGTCGTCCACCATCACAGGGGGAGGAGGAGTGGAATCCACCTGCACTACTGGCTTAAGCAGGGATACATGGAATGATCTCACACCCCGCAAACTGGCAGGAAGATCAATGGCATAAGTAACATTGTTGATTTTCCTGGTTACTGGGAAAGGGCCCACGAATCTGGGTCCTAGCTTGGGTGAAGGCTGTTTTAGGGCCAAATGACGAGTGGACACCCAGACCAAGTCTCCTGGCCGAAACTTCCACTCTATGGAACGTTTGTCAGCTTGTCCTTTCTGACTCTGAAAAGCCTTCTCTAGATTCTTTTTCACCATTCCCCAAATGTTTTTAAATGACTTTTGCCAAGCCTCCAGAGCTGGAAACGGAGTAGAAGCTACTGGCAATGGGGAGAACCTAGGCAACCTTCCTGTTACCACCTGAAATGGAGAGAATCCAGAAGAAGAGCTTTTCAAATTATTGTGTGCAAATTCTGCAAACGGCAAGAACTTGACCCAATCAGTCTGTGCATCCGCCACATAACACCTTAAAAACTGTTCCAGAGATTGATTAATTCTCTCGGTCTGACCATTGGTCTGTGGGTGGTAGCCCGACGAAAACGACAGTTCCATGCACAACTGATGACAGAATGCCCTCAAAATTTAGAAACAAATTAGACTCCACGATCAGACACTATATTTTCCGGAATACCGTGTAGCCGGAAAATATGCAGGATGAAAAGATCGGCCAACTCCTGGGCCGAGGGAGTCCTTTCAGGGGCACGAAATGGGCCATTTTACTGAATCTGTCGACTACCACCCAAATGACCGACATGCCCTCAGACTTCGGGAGTTCGCCCACAAAATCCATGGACAAATGGGTCCAGGGTTCACTCGGCGTGGGTAAAGGCTGCAATGTTCCCACAGGTGCCTGACGGGAGGGTTTACTTCTTGCACATACTGCACATTCTCTCACATACTCCTTGCAGTCAGTTGCCAATGAAGGCCACCATGCACACCTAGCAAAAAGATCCTGTGTTCTGGTGGCACCAGGATGTCCAGCATTCTTGTGGGAGTGGAACACCTGCAAAATCTGGAGGCAGAATGGCAATGGTACAAACATGACCCCTTCAGGCTTTCCCTCCGGGACGTCCTGTTGGAAAGGACTTAAAGTTTCAGTCCAGTTCCTCCAGGTCTCTGCGGCTGCCTGTGAGAAAACGCGGAAAAGCCGCCAATACTGAAGGTGAGGCGGCTGACTCCGCGTTCAACATGGCAGCTGGCGCGCAGACGGAGTGCGGAGAAACCGCCGCATGCTCTAACAACTGGACGGCGGATTCCGCGTTCAATGCGGCAAGTTGCTCGCATAGGCCTGCTCCTCTCAGTAATGCGGAATGCGGAGAAAACGCCGCACGCACTGACAGCGGTGCGGCGGTTTCCGCATCCAACTCAGCAGAAACATTACAACACGACTGGTGTGGCTGGGACTGATAGTCCACACTGGTTTAGGAGGACGTGAGCGCGCGCAGAGAGGCAGGGCCTTTATGGCAGTCAGAAGAGAGTCAGCTGACCAAGCTGGTCAGCTGACAATTTCAGTAACTTCCATTGGTCCAGCACTTAGGGGAGGCGCTGGTGAGCGCTAGTGTATATATACTGGGTGCTGGTCATTCATCTGGTGTCTGCCGTTGCGATCACTACGTGGTAGCACTCAGACCTTGTCAGTATCTGTGTTTATTAGTCAGTTTCGTAGGTGTTTATGATCACGGAGCTCACACATTAGCCTAGGAATTCTGTTATTATCTGTATTGTTATCTAGACCAGATTCCAAGGTGTTGACTGCCACGGAACTTACACCTTAGTCTAGGAATTCTGTACCATCTGTATTATTTGTATTATCTAGTCTAGTTCCTGGAGTGTGAGCATCTTGGAGCTCACACTCAAGTCTAGGCATTGTTGATTACCTGTTATGACTTTCTGCATTCCTGACCATTCTCCTGATCTCTGATTTTGTACCTTTGCCTTTCTGATTCTCTGTTGCCAATACTCGGCTTGTCTCTGGATTCTGTACTTGCCTACTGTCTCTGTACTGTATCTGTCCGTGTGTTAACGACCTGGCTTGTCCGACCTCGAGAACTATCTCTCCTGTTAGGAGATAGTTCACAGATCTGTCAGTGACACTTCTCCTTGGTGTCACTCACGTTCTGTCCTTCCCACTATCTCAGCCTGGCTCCGCCCCTAGGGGAGCATCAGGCCTGTGGAAGGAAGCTGATCCATATCAGATACCCCTACTGTCAAGCACCCATCCCACGGGTGCTTTCCTCAAAGTATTACTGTTGCACCAAACACTCTCATCTCTCAGGTGTCCAGAGGTTAGAAGATATATCTGATTATCGGTGATACTGCAGATCATCAATAATCGGGTATATTCTGCATTCTCGGTGATACTGCAGATCACCGGTAATCAGACCCTCCCTGTGTTACACCGATCGTTACACTGCCAACACCATTTTCTGTGGGAGAATAGTCTCTGGGTCTGAGGGCTGTGCTGTCTCTGGCTCGAAACATCTGGATAAAGCGTCTGCTTTAATGTTTTTACTACCCGGGGTATACGTGATTATAAATCTGAATCTCGAGAAAAACAGTGACCACCGAGCCTGTCGGGGACTCAATCTCTTAGCCCCCTCTAAGTATTCCAAATTTTTGTGATCAGTGTAAACTGTAATCGTATGTTCTGCTCCCTCTAGCCAATGACGCCATTCCTCAAAGGCCAATTTAATGGTTAGGAGCTCCCTGTTGCCTATATCATAGTTTTTCTCTGTGGGTGAAAATCTACGAGAGAAATAGGCACACGGGTGTAACCTTCCCTGCAACCCAGAACGCTGAGACAGCACAGCCCCTACCCCAACCTCTGAGGCATCTACCTCCACAATAAAGGGATAGGAGATGTCAACGTGTCTTAAAATGGGTGCAGTACAAAACAACTCCTTCAGGGTGGAGAAAGCAGCCAGAGCTTCGGAGGACCAGTGGTTAGTATCTGCCCCTTACTTTGTGAGACTGGTAAGGGGTGCGATGACTGTGGAGTACCCCTTTATGAACCTTCTATAGTAGTTAGCGAACCCCAAGAATCTCTGGAGAGCTTTCAGACCCACGGGCTGAGGCCACTCCAGAACAGCAGAGACCTTGGCAGGTCCATTGAAAGGCCTGAGGTAGAAATTATATACCCCAGAAAGGTGACAGATGTTACCTCAAAAATGCATTTCTCCAATTTGGCATATAACATGTTTTGTCTTAGCTTGTGCAACACAAACCTGACATGATCCCTATGCTCTGAGAGATTGGCTGAGAAGATTAGTATATCATCCAAATATACTAGGACAAATTTGCCGAAAACCTCTCTGAACACCTCATTAATGAGTTCCTGAAAGACGACCGGGGCGTTACACAACCCGAAGGGCATCACCAGGTACTCGTAATGCCCATCGGGTGTGTTAAAGGCCGTCTTCCATTAATCGCCCTCTCTGATCCGTACCAGGTTGTATGCACCCTGCAAATCCAATTTTGAGAAGATCTTAGCATTGGTGACCTGAGTAAATAAATCATCTATCAAAGGCAATGGATAGCGATTTTTTACTGTGATTTTATTCAGGCCCCGATAATCAATGCACGGCCGAAGGTCTCCGTCTTTTTTCTTTACAAAAAAGAAACCTGCACCAGCAGGCGACCGGGAAGGGCGAATTAACCTTTTGGCTAAATTTTTACGGATGTATTCCTGCATGGCCAATTTTTCGGGCCCAGATAAATTGTAGAGATGACCTCTAGGGGGCATACAACCAGACCGGAGATCATTAGGACAATCGAAAGGGCAGTGTGGAGGAAGTTTATCGGCCGATTTAGGACAAAACACGTCTGCAAACTCAGAATACTGATCTGGCAATCCTTCCACATGAATCTTGGTCTCACCCAAGGTTACCTTCGCTAAACAATGATGAAAACACTGGGAAGACCAGCTCGTTAGCTGACCAGTGGCCCTAGTTAATCTGAGGTGAGTAAAGTTGTAACCAAGGCATGCCAAGAATGATCGTGGAGGTTGTCATACGTAACACAAAAAAACAAACAAATTTTCCCTATGCAACACCTCGATAGTGACCCCCACTTCTGGAGTCTGTGACAGAGGACTGTTACCCTGCAGAGGGGAATCATCTACTGCAGTAACCTGTATCTGTGGTTCTACCGGGGTGACCGGGATACCCAATTTTTTTGCAAATTCAAAATCCATAAAATTAGCCGCTGAGCCAGAGTCAATGAAGGCTTCAGTGACTTCAGACCTATCTTTCCATGAAATAGTACAGGGAAGAAGCAAACGTTTATCATCTAGGGGTAAAAATTGCATGCCTAGGGTATTACCCCCGACTACACCTAGGCAGTAGCGCTTCCCGACTTCTTAGGGCAATTCTGTACTCTATGGCCCCCCTCTGCACAATAAAGACAGAGACGCTCTGAGATTCTGCGTTTCTGCTCCACTTGAGACAACTTTGACCGACCAATCTGCATTGGCTCTGGTGGAGGTGAAGCGGGTGGAAGTGGAGTCACTGGGGGAGCAGCGTGGAACACCATTCTCACATGGTTTTTACCCCGGGTCTGTCTCGGATATCGCAGCCGGCGATCTATCCTGATGGCCGATGAAATGGCTTCATCGATGGACTTAGGTTCCGGCTGACTTAACATAAGCTCGGAGACCTCGTCTGACAACCCTGATAAAAAACAATCTTAAAGGGCAAATGTGTCCCACCTGGCCGATACTGACCATCTCCTAAATTCAACAGCATAATCTTCAACCGGACTCTTGCCTTGACGTAAAAGTTTGAGCTTCCGCTCAGAAGTCGAGGCAATGTCTGGATCGTCGTAAATTATAGCCATAGCTTTAAAAAATTCCTCTACAGAGGTCAGGGCCTGGTGACTGGTGGGAAGGCTATACGCCCAGGTCTGAGAATCGCCAGATAACAAGGTTTTAATAAAGGTAACCCTTTGGGCCACAGTTCCTGAAGAATTAGGTCTTAACTCAAAGTATGATAACACACTACTGCTAAAATTTCGGAAGTCAGATCTGTGACCAGAAAATTTTTCAGGTACAGGCATACGTATGTCTGTGCTAAGAGGAGATCGCACATCCTTCACTGCCGTCTGGAGGGTTTGTAAAGATCCAGACAAAGCGTCCATTACCATCTGGTGACTGCCCAGCACTATATTGATGTTTTCCACAGAAGTGGTAAGTGTGCCCAGACGGCTGGTGAGTGCGTCCATTTGCATTTTTTGGTCTGCCATTCTGTAACGATCGGTGTAACACAGAGAGGATCTGATTATTGGTGATCTGCAGTATCACCAAAATACAGATATATACCTGATTATTGATGATCTGCAGTATCACCGATAATCAGATATATTACTAACCTCTGGACACCTGAGAGATATGAGTGTTTGGTGCAACAGTAATACTTTGAGAACAATACCAGGAAGACAGGTACAAGGCAGTAAGGAATACTGCTAGAGTAAGTACCTTCCAGCAGCCTGAGACTCTCCCGCAGGGAGGAGTCAGACTGGGTGAGGGAAGGACCAGAGCGAGAGTGACACCAATAGAGGATGTCACTGACTGGTCTGTGAACTATCTCTTAACTGGGGAGATAGCTCTCAAGGTCGGACAAGCCAGGTCGGCAACACACGGACATACACAGTACAAAGACAGAAGGCTGATTTGGTAATCCAAAGGCAAGCAGGGATTGGCAACAGAGTATCAGATATAGCGAAGTACCAAATCAGTGAACAGAAGAGTGGTCAGGAAAGCAGAAAGTCATAACAGATAATAAACAATGCCTAGTCTTGGGTGTGAGCTCCGTGATCATCAACACCCTGGAACTAGTCTGAAGTATAACAGAATGGTAACACAAGTCCCTAATCTTGGGTGTGAGGTCCTTGATCATCAACACCCTGGAACTAGTCTGAGGTATAACAGAATGATAACACAAGTCCCTAATTTTGGGTGTGAGGTCCTTGATCATCAACACCCTGGAACTAGTCTGAAGTATAACAGAATGAGAACACAGATTCCTAATCTTGGGCGTGAGGTCCTTGATCATCAACACCCTGGAACTAATCTGAAGTATAACAGAATGATAACACAGACTCTGACAATAAGGTCTGAGTGCTTCCACGTAGTGATTGCAACGGCAGACAACCAGCGAATGACCAGCACCCAGTATATATAGCCCAGCGCTCTCCAGCGCCTCCCCTAAGTGCTGGACCTATGGGAACCGGTACAATCGTCAGCTGACCGGCTTGGTCAGCTGACTCCCTTCTGGCTGTCATAAAAGTTCTGCCTCTCAACGCGCGCGCGCATCTTTCTGAACCTGTGTGGACTATCAGTCCCAGCCACACCAGACTTGTCCTGCGCTTCCACCCGCCGCGCTGGACGCGGAGCCAGCCGCACCGCTATCAAGGCATGCGGCGGTTTCTTCCGCGTTCAGCCACACTGATAGATGTAGGCCCACGCGTGCAAACCACCGCGTTGGATGCGGAATCAGCCGCCTTGTTCTGAGCGCATGCGGCGGCTTTTCTGCGTTTTCTCACATCTATGTGTTAGAATGGCCCAGTCAAAGTCCAGATCTAAATCCAATCGAGAATCTGTGGCAAGATCTGAAAACTGCTGTTCACAAACGCTGTCCATCTAATCTGACTGAGCTAGAGCTGTTTTGCAAAGAAGAATGGGCAAGGATTTCAGTCTCTAGATGTGCAAAGCTGGTAGAGAAATACCCTAAAAGACTGGCAGCTGTAATTGCAGCAAAAGGTGGTTCTACAAAGTATTGACTCAGGGGGCCGAATAATTACGCACACCCCACTTTGCAGTTATTTATTTGTAAAAAATGTTTGGAGTGATGTATGATTTTCGATACACTTCTCACATGTACACCACTTTGTATTCGTCTTTCACGTGGAATTCCAATAAAATTGAATCATGTTTGTGGCAGTAATATGACAAAATGTGGAAAACTTCAAGGGGGCCGAATACTTTTGCAACCCACTGTATGTGCATTTGACAGGGTATAAAGTAGATAGTGGATGCAGAGTGTCTCTATGAGGCTGGCCACACTACCCACGGTGCGACACAGACTCTGCAGTGCATTGCCAAAGAGTACCACACAGCAGGCAATTGCATTGGAGTCAACAACACCACAACTATCTATTTAGATGGTGGCGGTGTGGAGCGCATGCTCCGTTCAGCTGAAAAACTGTGAAGTAATTCCTGTCCAGCAGGGAGCATGTCTCTGTTCAGGGGATGGAGCTATGCATATCACCCTGTTGGCTCACTCTGCCGCGGGGTAACTTGCAAGGGGAAATGATACGGTGCAATTGTCCTGCCCCGGGCTCTCCTGCCGCAGGGCAATCGCACCACACCCTGGGCTCTATTCACTAAGGTGTGATAACTGCTATCACAGCAGTTATCACGCGAGCTGCCGGGCGCAAAGGTTAGCGCTCGAACAGCGTTGCTTTGCGTAATAAGGGAAGGTTTACGTGCAATCATGTGCGCTTTTCACATGAAAAGCGCAAGTGATCGCGCGCAAACCTTCGTTATCACGAAGTAACGCAAAGGTTAGCGCGCGGCAGCTCGCGTGATAACTGCTGCGATAGCAGTTATTACACTTTAGTGAATCGAGCCCCATATGTGTAACTAGCCTAAATGGTCACAGACCTTTGGATAGTGCATGGATTTTGCTTCTTTTGTTGAACAATTTCAATATCAAAATTCACCTTATCACAAATCCCACTTGCACAAAAACAGTCAGAAGGCTGTCACCACTAGCTTTTGTATTACTCAATGCAGTACAAGTCTATGCGGAAGTCAGTAGCTTGCAGCGCTCTTCCCATGTTGTATAGGTAAAACAATGGACATAGAGAGCTGGGACCAACTAGGGCCTTTTTGGCAGAGTTTTCTGGGATTGCTGACAATTGCTGGGGATTTCCAAAAACAGTTTGCCAATAAAAATGAGTGGTGGGGAACCCACTAGTGCAATTGAGATTAGGGGTAGTCGCAATCGCAGGACATGCAGAATTTTGAACGCTCAATGCTGTGTATACAGGTAGTAGCACTGCATAATCGCTTTGAAAAGGGATTTTGCAGTGATTTGGGGGACCCTGCGATTGAAAATGTAAATAAAGATATTTACCGTATACTTACCGGGTGTCTGTATTTCTGCCTTCCGACTGTAGCCCCGCCCCCTAGAAGAAGAGGTCACAGCTGCTTCTCTGATTGGTCCTAGAGAAGCACCTATGACCTCTTCCTTTAGGGGGCAGTGCTACAGACGGAAGCTGGACACCTGGTAAGTATAATAAGGTTTATTGGGAAGAAAAAAACACACACCGTTAATCTGAAATGCTGTATAGTTGGCAGGGCCGGTTCTAGACTTTTTGCCAAGGCAAACTTGTAATAAAATGCCGCCCCCCCCCCCTCCCCACACTTACAGTACAGTGGGCAGCATTGCAGGAAGTGACGAGAGTTGAAAGCACGCTGGAACGTGGAAGAGGTGAGTCCTCCCTCCCCGCCCGCTGCCTGACAATATACCAGTATGCTCGCTGCTGCATTTAATAGCCGGAGTGGGAGCGCAGATTGGGGGACTCAGGTGTGGGGGGGGTCTGCCCCCCTCCCCGCCACTGTGCCAAATACCCCTTCCTACTTGCTACCCCCTCCTGCTCGGCGCCCCTCCCCCCACCCACGGCCAGGTAGGTGCCGCCCCCCCAAATTAAGCGCCTGAGGAACCTGCCTCACCCCGCCTCATGGGCGGACCAGCCCTGATAGTTGGGAATCACGAGTGCGATCATCCCAGGATTCCTAGGAGGTTCCAGGCCTCAGACATTATAGCTCAATGTGCAATAAATATATTGTTATATACACCAAATTGTGCCCTTCTTTTTAATAGTCTAGTTCTGTTCAATGTTTTTTAACAATTTGAACAAGTAATCTACTAAACACACTGCATACTTTGTGTCTTTCGTTTACAAGGAATAACAGCTTACTTTTCAGTAGATTATTAAACACAGGAATCCAGGAAATTATATATGAAACACAGCTGCTTCCATCAGTGTTTGGCTACTGCACTCCTCATCACTTATATTACATGCTATTTTATCACCTCTATATTTATTTACGTGTGCAAGCCTCATAATGCAATACCACTGCTGGAAAGGACATACAGTATATTTGAGTTGGTTTTGTATCCAGAATAAACTATCACAGTGACATTCTGTGGCGGTGACCTTGTATCACAACCTGTAAATGTGCTCAGACTTGATGGTGTGTCTGGGACATGTCACTACATGTCTGCACAGACAAATGGCATAAGTGCTAACTTGCCTACATACCTTCAGGGTGCATAGCTTTTCAGAAGATATATATAGTGTTTTCTAATAGTGCCCAGCTGCAACATTGCTAAAAAATAAACAATATAAAAATAGAGCCTCATCTGAGCTTGTCTGGAGGTGTTTACTAATACAGCAACCGCTAGGAAAGTATCATTCGATCTGCGGAATGCCTGAAAGGGAATGTGCCACACAGACTTTAAAGCCCTTGTCTAGGCAAACTTTCTATAAGCCTGCTGCCTCCCTATCCCTTCCACTTGTGACATAAAATATCAATTAATCCAGCCTAAAATACCATCATTTCTATTATCAGTTCTTCTTATCAGTGAAAGAGGGCAGCTCTTATTTGCAGACTCTGGGGAGCCATGCAGTCCAGATGTCCAAAGTTCTCTCTCTGCAATATTTTCCCTAATTTACTAAACACAGTGAAAACTGGAGAAGTTTAGACAGCCTATGTTCTCCAGCGATTATGGATTGGATTTAAAGCGGTCCTTAACTTAGAACTTCATATCTGCTCTAAGAGATATACAACAGCATAACAACCTTTAAAAGAAAAACATTTCTTTGTTACAGCAATAAATCTGCAGTGTATCTACTTTCTGCTTTCATGGAAGCAGACATATTGTTAACATCCTGTGCTTTCAAATTAGCCTCTATGACACAGCTGAGAGATCTATCCGGCTGCGTCGGTTTTACCTGAGTCAATAAAATTGGAAGTTTTATATCTTACTATAGACATTGTGCGGGGCCCCTCCTCTTTTGCTAGCTGAGGGATCAAATTATAACTTGTGATTAGACACAGATGAGGGGGAATTAGATAGGCTAAACTCTCTAAATATATACAGGATGCATTTCTCTGTGTTTTCCTTCTGTCCTGTGCAAGAGTTCACGTCCACGCTAAATGACCGTTGGCCATCTGCCTCAGCTGGGAATCTAGAATGTGTACAGGAGCCTCCCCAATAATGCCTGATCAATTTGGGGTGGGGATATCCAGCACCCTGCGGAAAAAAGTAGAAGATTGTCTGATTTTATACTGCAGAAAAAAAGCATAAGTAGTAGTGTAGAGACCGGCACCATCAACAGGTAATTATGCTCTTTATTGGTTAAAAAGACACATTGACATGAAGCACGACGTTTCGGAGGGATGTCCTCCTTTCTCAAGTGGATGTCAGTGTCTAAGTACATCGGCATATGCCGATGTACTATTTAAGTGTTTATTCGCTGTGTTTTTATTTAGACACTGACATCCACTTGAGAAAGGAGGACATCCCTCCGAAACGTCGTGCTTCATGTCAATGTGTCTTTTTAACCAATAAAGAGCATAATTACCTGTTGATGGTGCCGGTCTCTACACTACTACTTTGACTTGAGAGCCAGGAGTGCTGCCTGACTCCTTTTGACCGTGGCACATCATTGAAGCTACATACAGGAAGTGCTGTCCATTCCTACTTTTGGCAGAAAAAAAGCATAAATGGAAAATGCGGCTGTATGCGTTTTGCAGCACTAATACACTAATTGTTCCTAGCTTGCATAGCAGCAGTTTGCAACTCTCATCTGTGTCATATAAAATAATGGTGAAGATTGTGAATTAAAAAATACAAAGACCTGATTAAACTAATACACAAATATAACCTTATTGGAGGAGAGGAAAATGCTAAAACTTAACTTTTAATTGATGTAGGTTAAAATTTCAATTTTTGCTGACTATAGACATGTAATAATTAAAGGTACAGTGGGTAGGAAGTGGGGTCACCCAAGTTGATCCTAGTTTGGTATGTTCTAGAATTCCTCCCAAAACTCACACTGCTACTGCAAAGTATACACTAGCCCATACAAACTCTACATGTTTCACCTCTCAAATGGGGAGCTTTGTCAGGGGTACAAAAGTGCCCAGTGCTTGAGTGCTCAGTGCCAAGGTGCAAATTTACATAAATACAATATTCAATACTTGAATATGTGATACTGTATTGAATGTTCTATTCATGTAAATTTGCACCTTAGCATTGAGCATTCTAGTACTAGTGCAGCCGATTCCTTTGTGCATGCCACTCCCCCGTCAGCCTCATGACATCACGCACGCGCCACTCTGCCATCCCTCTGCCCCTCCGCATAGCAATCTGCAGCCCAGCACAGTGATGTGGCCCAAGGGGATGGGGTCCCGATCCCTGACATCCATCAAAGGTGTATACGCACATTAAGGCTAGCCCATGCCAGTCTTACTTAAAAACAAAGGCCCCCTTAAACACTTCAAAATGGGATGTTTAAATGCCATGTAAAGACCTTACTGTGAAAATTAAGATTACAGTTCCTTCTTCATGTCCTGTTAAACAGGCCTATCACAGCCTCTGTCCAGTATTTTGAAGACCAGAAAATACTTACCGTATATTTTTGGATTTGAAGTTGCATCTTTCCATCTGAAAATTATTTCCACATCATGACAGTCCTAACTCTACTCTTAAATGGCAATCTTATTCAGTGGAAATTTATAGCATGAGGGATATGGATACTTTAATCTTTATTCCCTTCTAAGGAATCTACTTGTCTGGCTGTTATGCTGATCCTTTGTGCCTAATACTTTTTGGGGCAATTAAGCCCGCAAGTCAGGTTTTCGGCTACAGGATCTTCAGGTGATGTCAGAAGGCTCCGGTACGCACTCTAAAATCTTGCCCAAAGCAGTCTTTATCACCCCCCTGGCCAAGGTTGATGTAATTGCGTGAGCCTTGAGGGGATAGAGTGATTTTCTGATGAGTAGGAATGAGTGAGATTACATGGCATGTACAGGGGCCTAGGCCGCAGCACAGAGAGTTAACTTACCTAAATCGCCACCACATCTAGCCACTGCACTACACTGCTGTGAAGGTGGGATATCATGAAGATGAAGAGCAGTGTGAAGCAATGGCTAGAGGCATCCACATAAGCAAGTTAACCCTCTGTGCCATGGCCCATGACCCAGTGCACGCTGGGACGGTTTCACTTCTCCACCCACTGGGGACATTTTAGGCGTTAGGAGTTCTTCACACTTTTAGGTAGGTGAGGTCCCAAAAATATTTCTGTGGATGGGCTTTAATGTTCTATATTAAAATTAATGTAATCACATTAATTTCAATAAATAATAAACGTGACTGAGCAGTTGCTTAGTGGATAGAACTCTTGGTTTACAGTGCTAAGTACCAGATTCAAATCTGGGCCATGAAACTATTTCCATTGCGTTTCAATATTCTCTCTGTGTTTGCATGAGTTTCCTCTAGGCAATCCAGTTTCCTACAACATCTTAAAACATACTGGCAAGTTAACCATTTCCAGACTGCGCTACTTGAAATCTACATTCTGTCTGTGGCCGCTTATTTCTGACAGGATGTCGATTTCAACATCACCGTTGCGCGTTTTTGCCGCTACCACCGATTGCGCCTCTCTGCACCCGTCGCAGCTCACCCGCCCTGCCATCTCTGTGAGCTGGTCAGGAGCCAATTTCATTGGCTCCTGACCCCGTCATCACTGTGAGCAGATCTCATTGGCTCACATTGATCGCAGGGTCAGGAGCCAATGAGCTCCTGACCATCTCACAGAGCTCTGCTGTCATAGAGACAGCAGAGTGGGTGGGCTAAGGCAATAGGTGAGTGGCAGTAGTGGCGATTCTGTGTGGCATGACATTGGCGAGCCGATTTTTCGGTACCAGCAGTCTCTGACCCTTACAGGGCTAAAGACCGCTGGTACTGAAGTGGCTATTTGGCACCCCCAAAATTTGCCTTTTAGACTGTGATGACATATGACTATTGTAGGCCTTGTGATCTCCCCTGAAGGGCAGTAAGTGACAAGACTATATACTGTCCTAAACACTTTGTAAAGTGTTTCAGAATAGGTCAGCTGTCTGCACTATATAAATACCAAATAAATAAAATAAATAAAGGCCTCAATTCATCAAGGCTTATCGAATCAATTACCGACAGCTCGGTAAAATACCAAACTCAATAAACTGTTTTCAGGAATAATCAAATTATCTACAGCTGTTAGCGAGCATTCGGTAATCATTTGGTAATGATGCAATAAAACGGAAGAAAGTGCAATTCATGAGAATTAAAATGGGCGTGGTTTAGCATTAAATTTAGGATTAGTTATCTCCTTCACTGCTCTGTCGTTATTCCTGTCAGATCATTGCTGACAGAGAAGATGGAGCCATTTGAAGTGGTTATGTATCAGCTGAGAGTGATTCAAAGGCGCAGAAGGGCAAGAATAAGGTCTAGAACCATATACATTTGCAAGAGAATGGATTTATTTGCTATACCAGGACATCGGCATTTCTCTTGAATCATCTTGTAAGAGAACATAGGCAGTGCCAGGGTTAACTAAATTGCTACCGGTAGCTGCACTACATTTTTTTTAGAAAAGGCTCCTATCAAGCCGTAGCTGGCAAAATTGTGGGATTGTCCAAAGCCACTTCCAGAATCCTGGTCCAGGTGTTAAGCCCTATTAGGAAGGTTGCTACGTGGTGTTCAAAGGACTGCCTTTTTACCCACAATTTCACAGGAATCTTATGGCCTTGTGTTACATTACAGCTGTAAAATGGAAATATCGACACGTTACAGAATGGTTACCACCTTGTTATCGATATTTTATCGAAATCACACCGAATGCGGAAAAACCTTGATGAATACAAATAGAAATCGATAAACTTTGAATTCGGTAATTTAACGAACTGGAAAAAGTTATCTGAAAGACAATGATGAATCGAGGCCATATGTCAGATATGTCAGTGGACCAGACATTAGGTGGGACCAGACATTAGGCCCTGCTCAAACTATGTCAGATATGTCACTGGACCAGACATTAGCCCGCGCGTGCGCCGGAATCGATACCCGCTCGTCCCTGCGCCGCGCAAGCTTATCTTCCGCTCGATTCCCTGCCATTGTCCCCTTGCGGGGAACGAGCAGGAAATCGGCGGTAGCAAGATCCGACCTGTCGGATCCTATCAATCGAGCCGCATCAGCGGCTCGATTGATAAGCCACATCGCCGCCTCATCTCCGCGTGTAGATGAGGCTTAATGTCTGGTCCACCTAATGTCTGGTCCACTGACATATCTGACATAGTGTGAGCAGGGCCTAATGTCTGGCGTAGGTAAATTAACATCAATAGAAACTACTCCATTTGACGTGAATTAGTTGCAGTTTCCTTGCATTGCGATGCACCCTTTTTTTTTTTACTCAAGTGTGAACTGAGCCTTTTGCCAGCAGAGGGAGCAGGTGGTTGAGGTCAAGTAACGTGCTCAGAGGAACAGTGCAGCTGTTGCCCCCTCGCAGCTTCTCCACGATTACCTCATATGGCTAAGGGCCCATTTCCACTATGCACGCTATGCGTCTTGCGAGTCGTTATGCTGATGTTGGAAATTCAGCTTCCCCACCTATTGTGCCTGGGCAATGTAGTCCTGTGCATGTGCAACCTTAAGTTCTGCTACCCTAAGCAGAGTGTCAGTTAATGTTAGCCAGAGGAGACGGGAGGGTAGTGTTAGGCAGAGGAGAGGGTAGGTTAGTGTTAGGCACAGGAGAGGAGAGGTTAGTGCTAGGCATAAGAGAAGAGGTTAGTATTAGGCATAGGAGAGTAGAGGTTAGTGTTAGGCACAGGAGAGGGGAGGTTAATATTACGCACAGGAGAGGGGAGATTAGTTAGGGACAAGAGAGTAAAGGTTAGTGCTAGGTACAGGAGAGGGGAGGTTAGTGTTAAGCACAGAAAGGGGAGGTTAGTATAAGGTATAAGAGAGGGGAAGTTAGTGTTAGGCGTCAGAAAGGGGAAATTAGTGTTAGCCAGAGAAAGAGGGGAAGTTAGTGCTAGGCATGGAGAGAGGAGGTTAGTGTTAGGCATAGGAGAGGGGAGGTAAGTGTTAGGCATCAAGCATGGAGAGGGGAGGTTAGTGTTAGACATCAGGCAAGGAGAGAGGAGGTTAGTGTTAGGCACAGGAGAGGGGAGGTTAGGCCCGGTTCACATTAGCGTTTTTTGCGGATCGGAACTGGAACGTATACTGTACAATGGAACGGATGTGAATGGATCCAATGTTAACCTATGGTTCCATTCACATGCGTCCGTTGGTACAGATACGTTCCATACGTTCCGGTCCACGGATCTAAAAAATGCTGCAGGCCCTAATTTTCCGGACCATTCTGCCCAGCGGAACGGATCTGGACAAAAAATACTGCAGCATTGGGGCAATGGAAAACGGAACGTTTCTGCACACTAGTGAAGAAACGGACTGTTCCACGGGGGATGGGATGTGCAGCAGCCGGGCGGGTGGGGGAGGGTTTATACATACCTAATTTTCAGTAGTAGCCGGCAGTAGAGGCTTCCATCTTCTTCTGGGTCATGTGACTACATGACGCATCATGTGACTATTCACATGACGCGCTGTGTAGTCACAGCGGAAGAAGAGGAAACCTCTACCACCGGCTATTACTGAAAATTAGGTATGTATTTGCTGAGTGAAACTGATCCGATCAATCATTGATCAGATCCATTTTCACTATGTGAACCGGGCCATGGACTGAGCCATCTGGATCCGGTGAAGCGGAGACCGGATCCGCTCACCGCATCCTTTTGGCTCAGAACGCTAATGTGAACTGGACCTTAGTGTTAGGCATCAGGAAGGAGAGAGGAGGTTAGTGTTAGGCATAGGAGAGGGGAGGTGAGTGTTAGGCATCAGGAAGGAGAGAGGAGGTTAGTGTTAGGCATAGGAGAGGGGAGGTGAGTGTTAGGCATAAGGAAGCAGAGAGGAGGTTAGTGTTAGGCATAGGAGAGGGGAGGTTAGTGTTAGGTATCAGGAAGGAGAGAGGAGGTTAGTGTTAGGCATAGGAGAGGGGAGGTTAGTGTTAGGCATCAGGAAGGAGAGAGGAGGTTAGTGTTAGGCATAGGAGAGGGGAGGTTAGTGTTAGGCATCAGGAAAGAGAGAGGAGGTTAATGTTAGGCATAGGAGAGGGGAGGTTAGTGTTAGGCATCAGGAAGGAGAGAGGAGGTTAGTGTTAGGCATAGGAGAGGGGAGGTTAGTGTTGGGGGTACCAAAAATTTACAGGTAGCAGTTTTTAAATAAATGAGTATTTCTAATTTTTAATAGGTAGAAAAAAACTATTAGTAGCTGAATTTCTATAGAACACAGACACAGCTGTGATGCGAGACGCATCTGAATGGCTCTAGCCCTGCCACGCAAAGCTATAGGGATTCAAATGTGTGATGTGGAAAAATGCAGCATGGCGTCTGAATTTTCCCTCACATGCGATTTGGACAGCAGCCTATTGATTTCCATAGGCTGTGTTGTGTTTCCCAATCCGAATCACATGCAAGGAAATGCTGTTAGTTTTGCGTTTGTTGAAACGCTCCCTTGTAGCAGGATAAGGGAGGAGCCTGAACAGCTTACTGTCCAGTAAAATTGTTACAAGAAGAGAAACTGGGGCTGCTTGACCTCTAACCTTAGTCTTCTTGTAGCATGCTTTCAAGGGTAGTGTGTTTTTATAGGTAGCATCTTTCAATACACCATCCTATAGGATATTCCCCTACTCCTGAAATCCATTTGCCTTTGAAGGCAAGGTTGTTTTCATAGATAGTATCTTCTGATGGAATGGCACAAAATCTGCTGGTTTTCTATCTTCTCCCCAAGTATATTTGGGTTTGTTTCCTAAAATATACTGCTAGGTCAGGGGCGTAACTAGGCCCCACCGGGCCTTCCTGCAGATTTTCAGAGCGGGCCCCTCCCTGGGGCCCGCTCGGGGCCGTTTTGTGGGGGCTGGAGGGATGGCAGCATGAGGGGAAAGCCTTGGCCAGTCGGCAGAGAGAGGGGAAGTTCCCCCCCCTCTCCCTCACCTCGGGGCTCTCCCCTCCAGTTCAAAGAAGTGTCCGTGGGCAGCACAAACAGCGGCGGGCAGCAAATAGATACATACCTTCCATGCGCTCCAGCCAGTGCTTTCCTCTCGCTAGCCTCTGACCCAACTTCCTGTTATACCAGAAGTTGCGTCAGAGGCTAGCGAGAGGAACGCAGGCTGGAGCGCACGGAAGGTATGTATCTGTTTGCTGCTGCCGCTGCCCACGGACACACATTTAAGCTGGAGAGGAGAGCCCCGAGGTGAGGGAGAGGGGGGGGAACTTCCCCTCTCCCCACCGACTGTGGCCACGGCTTTCCCCTCATGCTGCCAACCCTCCAGCCCCCACAAAACGGCTCTGTGCAGGCCCCAGAGGGGGGCCCAGGCCCCCCCGCGGGAGCAGGGGCTTCAGGCCCTATTGTTACGCCAGTGTGCTAGGTTCAATGCCCAAGTGGCGTGTACAGAGGCTGCCCAGAGGCTACCGACACCGCGCAGAGGCTGACACGGGACAGGTAATGTATAATGCACACATGGGCTCACATTTACACATTACAGTGGCAACGGCGGGGGTTTCGTAGTTTCGTCGCTCATTCCAAAATTGGCCGCCATACCGCCGCACACCTGAGCAACCAACTTCGGCCCGACATCTTGCACCAGGCGCAATCAACTAACATCGGCGATCGGGCCTGCATTTGGCGGTCACCGATTTTCAACCAATTCGATGTTATCAAATTGGTTGAACGATCGGCCGCAAAAGTCGCCTGATGTATGGGCATCTTATGAGCCTCGCTGTACAGTAAAGTGACGTAATTCATTGCTTGGTATTTTTTGCTACTAGCTGCATAAATACATAACTACATAAAGAATAACAATCATGGTTGCAAAAACTATGCCTTTACGATGTAAAACCATACGTTTTTATGGTGTTTTGGTGTTTCTAGCACAATCTTGCGTCATTTGGGGGCTAAATACTACTGTAGAAATGTTAAGACAGATGGCTAGAAATGTAAACAGAGACTTTGTTGGAATGAGTACAGCAATGAAGGAGTGTACAATGTGTCTCCTCCCAGCAGATCCTCCTCCCAGTGGGCAGAGCTGCCTTGCTGTTAGGTTGTCTGTACCCTGTGTGTGCCTCTCACTCACTAGTGATATTGTAGCTGCTGGTGGTTGTCAGGAGGAGGAATGTGGAAGTCAGCAGTGGCGTGCAGGGTGTCAAGCTCCTTTCGGATGCGGCATTCCTCTGTTCTTTTCATCTGCTACCCATCCTAAGGAGAAGATCTATCTGCTGGGCACCAGTGTCCGTGCATCGGCTGTGGAAGAAGCGGAGCTAGGCGTTGCATGCTACCTCCTAGTAGCAGCTCCGAGCCTCCTTATCCATTGCAGTGCTGCGTGTGACTGCTGCAGCTCCACCATTGCAACAAGAGAGAACCTGAGTGAGGTGTGGGGAATTGTCAAGATGGCAGCAGCAGGATCGAGGAGGTTATGAGCTGCTTAGTGCTTGATGCCACAGATCTCCGCAGCTCACACTGCGAATATGGGGCTTTCTCCAGCTCTGCATCTGATCTAGTGTGGATGAGGGGTTTCATCGCACGTGACGTTTATTTTGTTTGGTCTCTTTTTAGATGGCTGTGATGCTGCTGTGATGTGATATTAATGTACACAGCGTCAGAGCTTGGGACAAAGAGTGATCATCAGCCTATCCACAGCCAGCTTATCTGCTGAACTGAAGCATGGCAGCCCTGTAGAGCCCCCTCTGCACCCACATCTCACTGGGGGGCCCCTATGTCCCTGACTGAGGAACCCGAGCATCGTCTAGGCTTTACTGATCAGCGGCTTTTCTCTGCAGCGGCGGATAGAACGATGGCCATGCACTAGGAGGCTCCCTGGCTGCAGCCCTATTGACATCTACAGGAGGTGTTCCGTCTATTCCTAGCGCTCTATCTCCTGGCAGCATGGCAGAAGCGGCGCCCCCTGTGTCCTCGCCGCCCAGGGATGAGGAGGATGTGGACATAGACCCGGACTTTGAGCCACAGAGCCGACCCCGCTCCTGCACATGGCCGCTCCAGAGACCAGACTCCCAAGCCAGCCCGGCCAAGCCTGGCATCGCCGGGGACCCGTCCTCCATGATACCGGAGGAAGAGGACGATGACGAGGAGGTGTCCGCCGCCTCAGCTGTGGCAGCCGGCGACTCCGGGGAGAAGGGGACGCTGCTGCTGCTCAGCGGCGGGGACGTGGCCACCATGACCGTGCTAGCTGCCCCGGTCGGCGGAGTGGAGGCGGCGCAGGCTGCGCTCGGAGGGAATGCGGGATCGCTGAGCGGGACTGGCGGGCAGCAGAGGAAGTGCTCGTCCCGCAGGAATGCATGGGGGAACATGTCCTACGCAGACCTCATCACCAAGGCTATCGAGAGCTCTCAGGACAAGAGGCTCACCCTCTCCCAGATCTATGACTGGATGGTGCGCTCCGTGCCCTACTTCAAGGACAAGGGCGACAGCAACAGCTCTGCGGGGTGGAAGGTGAGTGACAGAGCACGGTTCCCCCCCCCCCCCTCTCCTCTCGGTTACTGAGTGTCAGGGTGAGATCATCGCCACACTCCTGGGAGGGGGAGACTCAGCGCTGCTAGCGAGTGATGATAATAATATTGTGTTTATTACAGATGCAGTGCACACTTGTCATATGCCCCAACGTGTGCTCTTTACTACACAGGGCTTCCAGCAGGGCACCCAGTGTGCTCTCATACTACTACCTCCATGTACTGGGAGAGCTTAGCTACACAGTCTGTTCATAGTATTCACAATATGTTGATGAACCTCGTAGTGCATGGAGTAGTAAAATTGGCCAGTCAAGATGTGTGTATGCACATTTTGGACCCCTTTGCACTTGGGGCTCATTCGCTGCAGAATGCATGCACTAGCATAATTTTCGTGTTTGCGTTGCCATCTCACAAAATGCATGTTGTGGCGCACTAAAGTGCAGTTGTCTGCAGTAGAACCCATCGGAAAATGTGTGCGTTGTGCGATAAAATGTTGCCAGACGCGTTACATGGGAACGCACAGCTGTATTGTGATTGGTAACGTTCATGTTGTTGCCATTTGAATCGTACACTTTGTGCTGCGCTGTCAGTTTTGATGCACCGCACATAGTGTGAATGAGCCCTTAGTCTTTTACATTGGACTGCAGTGGACAATATCATCAACACGCGATGCAATGATATTCTTATGGGGCTTTCACATTCGGTGTGCCGGGTTCTGATGCAGTACACTATGCGTTAACCAGGTAATGTGTATGTTTACAACGGCAGTGAGGCTTTCTTTCATTGTACAGTATGCCTCACTGAATGGTTACATCGCAGCAATATTGCCTGGGGCGATTTATTATTATTATTTTTTTTTTGCTCAGTTAAAGAAGTACTGTAGGGGGGTAGGGGAAAAAGAGTTGAACTTACCTGGGGCTTCTAATGGTCCCCCGCAGACATCTTGTGCCCGCACAGCCACTCACGGATGCTCCGGTCCCCGCCTCCAGTTCACTTCTGGAATTCCCGACTTTAAAGTCGGAAAACCACTGCGCCCCCTCGCTCCCGCTGATGTCACCAGGAGTGTATTGTGCAGGCCCAGTACGGTCTGTGGCTGCACAGTACGCTCCTGGTGATGTCAGCGGGAGTGAGGACACGGCCACACAGGCACAGTGGTTTTCCGATTAAATTTTTTTTTTTTTTTAAATTGGAAATTCCAAAAGTTGAACTGGAGGCGGGGACCGAAGCATCGGCGAGTGGCTGCACGGGCACAGGACGTCTACGGGGGACCATTAGAAGCCCCAGGTAAGTTTAACTTTTTTTTTTTTTTCCCCCACTACAGTAGTCCTTTAACTTAGTGCAAAAGAGTCCTTAGGTCTCATTCACACCAATGCAGACCAGTTGCTGCTCGCGTTTCTGCACAGTGTTCACACACTGCATTAATCCGGCAGTTGGAATTGCAATGCAGGTATACAAACTAAAAGGTTAACTCATAACAATGTAAAGTGAGATTCACAAGATTTATGTATTTATTTTCTCTTTTTATAATGCACTTCAGTAAGTGGAGCTCCAGTGGAACTGAAACTTTACAGTGGGCTTATTTGATTTGGAAGGTACCCACTTAAAGGGACTCCGAGCAGTGCAGAAACTATGGAAAGATGCATATCATTTTAAAGCTCTCTTTCTCCTCTTTCCAATGATATATAAACCACCACCCTACGCCTTTTAGTTTTCGCTATTTTCGCGATTGAAATTGCCGCGGCCGCGATTTCGATCGCGAAAATAGAGAAAACTAAAAGGCGTAGGGTGAAGATTTAGGTGTCGTCAGAAAGAGGAGAAAGAGAGCTTTAAAATGATATCCATCTTTCCATAGTTATATTGTATTACACAGGGCGACTTTTTGTCAAAGTCAGCAGCTGCATTCAGCAGAATGGAGCTGCTGACACTGGGGAAAGTGTCGGCCTGTGTAATACAATATAACTATGGCTTGATGGATATCATTTTAAAGCTCTCTTTCTCCTCTTTCTGACGACACCTAAATCGTTGCCCTACACCTTTTAGTTTTCTCTATTTTCGCGATCGAAGTCGCGGCAATTTCAATCGCGAAAATAGCGAAAACTAAAAGACGTAGGGTGGTGGTTTATATATCATTGGAAAGAGGAGAAAGAGAGCTTTAAAATGATATGCATCTTTCCATAGTTTCTGCACTGCTCGGAGTCCCTTTAAAGCTTACTGCAATTAATATATCTATTATGCTGGGCATACATGGCTCGTTTTTGCCGCTCGATTCTCCCGTTCGATCATTTACCCGCTCGATTTCTGAAGTCGATTCTCTTCCGCTTATTTTTCTTATCTTTTTCCATTCACTTCTATCAGGAATTTAGAGGCAAAACAATTGAGCGGGAGATCGGATGTTGGAAATTATCTATCGAGCCATCTAAATGGCTCAAAAACGAGCCGTGTATGCCCACCATAAGGTAGTTAATGATCAGCTTTTTGAACCTTTTAGCTCAGTGTTAAGTTCCAGTTCAGCCCAGGTAATTTCCACTTCTTGTGGAGCAATAAAAATGATTAGTTGGAAATTCTCTCTCCTGTCTTTTATGCTGGGAATACACGTGTGCGCGCGGATCGATTACCGCTCGTCCCCACCGGCGCTTCCTTATTAGCGCTCTATTCCCTGCCATTGTACGCTGGCGGGGGTCGAGCGGCTTGATCGGGCCAGCTGAATATTATCAGCTGGCCGATACACGGTACAGAAACGTACCGTGTATCCCCAGCATATGGGTTCAGACACACTATAAGCGCTTTTCTGAGGGTTTTTTGGCCTCCAGAGCGTTCTGAGAGCTTAAAAAACAAAAACCCGCTCCCATTGACTTGCATTAAAATTGCAATTGCAGTAAAATTGTGCAATTGTATTTAAAGCGGATCAGAGGTGAAAAACTAACTATAACCCGTAACTTGTCTTTATAACTTATCTGAAGTTTAGATAGTTTACACAGTAAAGGTGCCCATACACTCGTCAGATTGGCAGCAGATAGATAAGAAATGCATCTGATGATCTATCTGATGCGTTTTTAGAACATTTTTTTACCAGTATAGAATTCCAATAGATTTCAGTTTGAAATCTATTGAAATTCGATCTGATGGGATTTTTTTGCCATCAGATTTCCATTAAGGCCAATGCAAACTGATAAGCAATCTCATCAGATCGACCTAAATTTTCCACCCTGCCAGTTCGATGAAAATCGATCGAAATCGGCCGTCGGTCGATTGGCCAAGCGATTTGCGATCGATCAGGATCGATCGGTCGGCCAGAAAATCGGCTGAGTGTATGGGTCCCTTAAATCTAGCTGTAAACAGCTTCAACAGCAAATAATTATTTATTTATTCCTCTGATACGAGAGCTGCCATGTTGGGCTTGCTATCATTACTCAGGTAATCAGCTGTGCATCTCCGCCTCTCAGCCTGTGTAAACTCCACTCCCCTCTCCCTCCCCTTGCCTCCGAAATCCCGTGCATGCTCAGTATGAATGTTCTCACAGAGTATGCAATACAATCAGACCTGACTGACAGCAGTGGGTCTTCAGGGGGAAGACCCACTCCTGCCTGCCGATGCAATTTAAATGTAGCCGAATTGCGTGTCAAGTGTTAACACGCAGTGGCATTACTATGCGACAGATGAACACATGTTGGGGGGGGCACCTGTTCAGCGCCGGTAGTGTGCACTAACAAGCTCCTGGCCAGTGCAGGAGAGAAGGTGACAGGTGGTGAAAGGTCCCTAACAGACACCAGGAAAGCGCCAGGCAAATGCCATGCACAATTTTCTGCCTGTGATGCACTGGTTTTTGCACTTTTTATTTTTACTGCGCAACAATGAAACCAAATAAGTCAACTGTAACCACAGCTTCTGAGTGAGTGTTATGGCATTCATTTATCCATCAGGAAAGCAATGGTTCCTTGACAAGAAAACCAGTTGTACCAGCCCATCACTCGAAATATAGACGGCATGGTGTTTGAGGGTTAGGATAGTTTCACACTGTGCCCATTGTGACTTGTGTTCTGAAAGATAGGATTGAAACATTGTTTAAAAGTCACATAATGCATTTCCGATGTGAAGCATGCAGTCCATAGACTTAAGGTAGCCATACACTGATGGAATCTGATCAGAGAGGGATCGTATGACTGCCTTTACTGCAAACAGATTGTGAACCGATTTCAGCCTGAAACCGTTCACAATCTGTGGTGGTGCTGCCGCCGCTCCGCATGCCCGCATACATTACCTGCTCCGGCCGGCGCGACTCCAGTCCCCAGGTCTCCGCTGTCTTCTCCGCTGTCTTCTCTGGTCTGGTCTCCGGGTCCAGCATGCTTTACTTCTTCCTGCTCGGCAGCAAGTTTAAACAATAGAGCACCCTCTACTGTTTAAACTTCCTGCTGGGCTAGAAGAAGTGAAGCATGCTGGACCCGGAGACCAGACCAGAGCGGAGACGGAGCAGCGGTGACCGGGGTGAGTCGCGCCGGCGGAGCAGGTAATGTATTGCCACTCTATTGCGTCAGTCATCGGGCACTCAAACGCCGCTATCGACACGCTCCCTACCCGCGGGCGATTGAGGGGATCGATTTATTTTGTCCCGAAATTTAGCGTGTAGCGTGAACGATGTGACAGCAGATTCGATCCCAGTGATCGAATCTGCTGTCGATCGGCGGGGAATCGGCCTAGTGTATGGCCGGCTTTATGCTGCGTACTCATGCAAGATAAAAGACTTGAAATGAACTATCAACGACCGATCAACTGGTAGTATTTGTTGAGGGGAAAAAAAATGACGAGGTGTGTGTGTGTGTGTGTGTGTGTGTGTGTGTTTTTTTTTTTTTTTTTTTTTTTGTTTTCTTCTTCTTCTTCTTCTTCTGACAATCGTTGTATTCCACAAGGTGTATGTATGAGATCATCAGATATCTCTTAACGTTTGTGAGAGCAGCACAAGCGCAAAGAAGGAATTTAATAGACTACAAAATCATTTTGGTCTTTCGCATGACCTGATCGTTTGCATGTGTACTACATTGCTAGAATGATCCATTCCAAATTTAGCAGGAAGATTTTCCAAAGATTTTTATCTCACGTTTTGTTAGCATCTGTATACTTGGAAGGCATTGGAATATAATTTCAATGCAACAGATGGACTTTTTCTTGCCGATGCGATTGTGATTTCTATCTATTATAATGAATGTTAGTTGCAATGCCTAGAGGATGTACGAGGACAACTGTACTGAAAGGCATATGGAGGTTGTAATTGCAATGCTTTTTCAGGAATTTTGTAGGCAACCATTTATTTAAAAAACAAAAACCATTTATTTCCACAAAAGAAAAAAAAATTGCTCAACTAAGAACACACACAGTGCTTTCAAATCACTAGTGCATAAAAAGCCGTAAGGTAACTTTTCTCTTATAAAAATAGTTTGACATTAGATTTGACTGATACGCAGTGGAACAGCCTGGGATTGAGCAATTTTATTTATTTATTTATTTATTTATTTATTTTAAAGCTTTCTCAGCCCCTGTTGCATGCACCTTTCCGGTGTTCCCCGAAGGGAACCTCCCTCTTTGCCTTCAGCGCAGGGGGCTTTTGGGTCCTCCGTCACCCGACGGAGTGGAGGACCCCAACCTGCCCAGTGGATACCCAAAGGGCCTGGCCATGTGGCCTCCCACATGGTACGGGTGGCTCCCCCAAGAGGGAGCTGGGGTGGGGACCGAAGTCCCCAGGGGACAAGTCCCCCGGTGCCAGCAAGCTGGCCTGGGTTTAAGCAATTAACCTACTGATTCGGTATAATTGGCTACCTACTGTATTGTGAGACCACATAGTTATGTGATTAAAGACCATCTTCTTAAGGGCCTGAGGCTAATGCTGCGTTTTTTCAAGCATTTTTTTAAACATGTTTGAGGCGTTTTAACAAATTTAAAACTGCTTAAAATGCATTTGAAAACGCATGAGTTTTTTTTAATGCATTTTTAAAAAGCAGCAGTGGGCTCAGGCCTGAAGGATACCAGAGCTGAAATTTATAGGAGAAATGGGCGGAGCTAGCATGTATAGTGAGCCCCCCCTCCTTTCTCCTTCCTGCCTCTCTGATACTTTTAATTTCCCCTACAGCACCCTCTTCTGGGTCATCTAAGTCAGACATCACTGCACTTTCGCTGGCAAGGGTGCGCGCGTCCTACAGCGTGCGACTGGGAGAACTCTGTGCAAGCACGTGACATGCGCAGTCGGGACAGCATAGGCGCAGTGATGCCTGACTTTGACAACCTGGAAGAGGGTGCCGAAGGGCTCATCATACATGCCAGCTACCCCCGTTTCTCCTATATATTTCGTCTCTGGTGTCCTTTAAGGTGGCCATACACTGCTTCATATGGCCATCGAGAGAGAGAGCGTGAGAGAGGATCTATCTGCTCGATTGCCACCACACACTGCACACAGATTTGTAATCAATTTCACCATGAAATCTCTGAAAATCTTTGTGCCTGCCAGGTCCCAGCTGCTGAAAGGTGGTGTAAATGAGACTTTACAACGATGAAGACCTGCAGAGCTTCCTTCACATAGATGGCTGAATTGTGTGCTTCATGGGCCGTTGAGCCTCCTGTCTGCTGGCTGAGGGTTTTCCAGTTGCAATTTCATGTAACCAATTGGAGCAGTGGTGGATCAATGGCCACCTAGCTTTCCACTTTATTGAGCAGTACAGAGTTAGCGGAGGTATCAGTTCGGAGTACATTTGAAATTGGCGCCGGTAGACTTGGGCGCAGGATACAGCGCTATAAGGCTGATCCTGCTTCTGCACAAGTCCGGGCCGTTTTAATTACTATTCCCTTTCCAGGCCGCCATGGATAGTGGGGGAATGAAATAATTCGGCTTCCAGGGAGTGCTGGAGGCCGAATTATTCTGTTTTTAAGCAACTTCGGCTCCGTCTTCTGACAGAGCCGACGTTACTCACTGAGCGCCGCTATAGACTGATTCCCATTACAGTCTATGGCGGCGCTGGCTGCGCCCAAATGAAAAGCACTGCTCCGATCAGTTCGATCCCTTCTCAATGGACTTTCTGCTAAAAATCTGATCATCATCAAGCAAGGTAATAGATCGATTGCTGCTACTCCCTGAACATTTGTTTGCTGGATCCAGTCCCCATAGACCCATGTATATCACTTAGCTTTAGACTGTAAGCTGTTTTTATGGCAGGGTACACCTCACTTCCTGTGCTATGTTTTTGTGACTGGATCTAGTCAGTAATCTGCACCCCTTATTTAATAAACAGCTCTGCATAATATTCAGACACTGTATAAATTGTAATAATAATAGCAATAGTAACATTCACATTAAGTTATTTACAACTGGAGGAAGGAAAGTGTGCTGTCATAACAACCATCTGCTGTGATGAATAGAAGTACCGTATTTTTTTTTTTTTTTTTTTCTTCCTCCAGGATTTAGAAATTCACCTTAAACCTTGGCGGTTTGACAGTGTAGTCCAGCCGTGAATCTTTATTCGTGTACAAAACCCAATGCCAAACACCAAGTCGGGAAAAAGTCTTCATATTCAAATATGCAAATGTTAGACATTTCTAAGCTTAGCCTCTAAAATCAGATTGACTGTAGGGGAATGACTGTTAACAGATTATCATGCACCTAAATACGTCTTGATCATCAAGATATAGCTGCAGCTATTAACATGACCAATCACTTTCCACTTCTCGAGAGACTGCTTATGCCAATAGGCTGATCCAGCAATAATCCAGTCAGTTGTGAGGCGTATGATTTACAGTATATGCATAAGCTTCTTTACTGTCTGGCTGTTATTCCAAAGTATTGTTTCTTAAACCTGTTCCACCAGCATTTTGTGTTCAGAGAATGTCAACATTGAAAGCTGACTTGCAGCTATCCCAACTGTTTGTATGTGTGGCTGTGGGTAAGTTATGCACTGATGATTGGATGCAAAGACAGAGTTATGAAAATGCCTCTCAAGATATCCACAGCTATGACACACCACTTTTTTTCTCTTGTTTGTGCAAAATAGCCAATCAATAGCCAATGGCTACTTTCTTGGGCAACCATTTGCTACCTGCATTATCACTGCTGTAGGGCTGGCACTCTATAGAGCATTTTTTTTGAGTGTTTAGGGATCACTTTAAATTGCTAGCGATTTCCCTAAATGCTCTGCCAATGTAAATGGATGGGACGGATTCCACTAAAACTATTGCGATTAGGCAAATCGCTGGACATGCAGCATTTTGGGAGCGTTTCCATTCCAATATATTGTAGAGAAGCAGGGAAGTTGCTCCCAAACTCACTTGCAGTGCTACCAAAAATCGCTAGCGATAGCGCTTTGTAGTGGGCACCAGACCGTACACTGATGAGCAGTCAGTCTCCAACTGCATTTTCTCTGCGATCAGGTAGCCATAGAGATTTTGTCTGAAGGGCCATGGATTGAGCACTGGCGATGGGTGAAGATGATGAAAGGTTAGTAACAGTCAGGGTTAGTCGTCCTTTAGAATTGTTAGAGAAGTTTAAGGTTGGCTTTTTGGAAGGAGGATTATATTTTTACTTTGTGAGGTTAAGGGTCGACACCAGGAAGATTTTTTTTTTTGGACTAGTGGCAAGCGTAAGGCATTAGGAAGGGTAGTTTCATGAAGTGGGAGGTTAGGCATAAATTACTTCTGTAGTGTTATGAAAAAAAATACTTGCGTTCCACTGATCCAACACATATCGAATAGGTTTCTTCCTTTTAATTATTTATTGTATTTATAAAGCGCCAACATATTACGCAGCGCTGAACATTAGTTTAGGTTACAGACAATATTTAGGGGTGACATACAGCAAAATGACAATACATGGATAAAGGAAAGACCAGATCATGCAGCAAAGTATGAGTACAAGGTAATGCTTAGGCAGTCACTGGAGGGGAGCATGGAGATTAGGCAAGTTAGGTTCACTCAGATGCATAGCATGGGTTTACAGTAATGGAGGTGCATGATCAGGTAGGACACAAGAGGAGGACCCTGCCCAAAGGCTTACAATCTAGAGGGAGAGGTAGGGACACGAAAGGTAGGGGACTAGAGTTCAGCTGTGGGTTTAGAGCACTTGTGAGGGGTAGTAGGCCAGAGTGAAAAGGTGAGTTTTGAGGGCTTTCTTGAAGATGTTGAAGGAGGGGCTGCCCTAATGGGTGGAGGTAGGGAGTTCCATAGTGTTGGAGCAGCTCTTGAGAAGTCCTGGAGGCGTGCATGGGACTGGGTGATGCGGGGGGGGGGGGGGGGGTAGGCGAAGTTCATTGGAAGAGCGGAGTGAGCTAGGTGTGTACCTCTGAGTACGATCGGAAATGTAGGTTGGACAGATTTGTAGGTCAGACACAGTATCTTGAATCTGATTCTGGACTGGATAGGAAGCCAGTGGAGGGATTCAAGGAGGGGATCCGCCGTGGTGGAGCGATGGGAGCAGTGGATAATTCTGGCTGCCGCATTCATGATGGACTGCAGTGGGGCTGTTCAGGTCATAGGGAGACCAGACAGCAGGGCATTGCAGTAGTCAAGGCGGGAAATTGAGGGCATGGATGAGAAGTTTGGTGGTGGCAGAGGTCAGGAAAGGGCGAATCTTACAGATGTTACAAAGGTAGAAGTTGCAGGACTTTGTGAGGTTTTGGATGTGGGGAGTGAAGGAGAGTGTGGAGTCCAGGGTGGCACCCAGACAGTGGGCTTAAGAGGTAGGGTGAATGGTAGTGTGGTTAACAGTGACATGCACATCTGGGAGGTTCATGGATGGCCGGGGTGGGAATGGACGAGCGTATCCATACTGGGCATGCGTTGTAAGGTCCGCACGTAGATCAAAGCTGTTCATGCACAGCTCTTATTTTCCATGCATGAGCCTTTTTATTCTACTGGGCATATGCAGACTTTAGTCACTCTTTACTGACACCTGCCCAGTATGGGCAGGCAGAAGCACAATCGATCACCTTGGCTGAGGGCTCTTTCACTTCTGAGATGGCGTTGGTGACGGATCAATGCATATGTTTTGATGTATGTGTTTTCCTGTGTGTTTTTTTTGTTTTGTTTGTTTTTTTATATATGCATTGCGTTTTACCGCAAGGAGCATGCCTTTTTTTTTTATTCGTTTTCAATCTGTGTGTGTGTACACACACTGCATTAAACTCTGCCAATAAGGACTACTGTATATTGGGAGATAATCTAGCATGTGTATCGGAGACCCCCACCTAACCTGAACATCCTGCAACAAACTGTCACATTCCGATCCATGTTGGGCGACAGTAGTTCAAAGTGTGCATATAGCTTTACTGTTTACATTAAAACCTGTACTGAAAAAAGTTCCCCTGGGGGTACTCGCCTCAGGGGGAAGCCTCTGGACCCTATCGAGGCTTCCCCCGTCCTCCTCCTGTGTCCCACGGCGGTCTCGCTGCAGCCCCGGAACGCACAGGCGACAAATCTGACAACCTATGCAATATTTACCTTTTCGGGCTCCAGCGGGGGCGCTGTTGCGGCTCTTCTGACGGAGATAGGCGAAAAGAGCCGATCTCCGTCGGGTCCGCTGTACTGCGCAGGAGACGCGCCTGCACAGTAGAGCGGCCCGACGGAGATCTGCTATTTTCGCCTATCTCTGTGGGAAGAGCGGATACTGCTCCTGCGCTGGAGCCAAAAGGTAAATATCTACATCACCGCCGCTCCGGGAGGATTTTCTCTGCCGTCGTTGGACCGAGGAGGACGGGGGAAGCCTCAATAGGATCTGGAGGCTTCCCCCACCCGAGGGGAGTACCCCCACGGGGAGTTTTTTTCATTACAGATTTTCTTACAATCTTTAATTTTGGTATTTTTGTTTCTGAATATAGTTTTTAACCGGCAAGCTAGTATGGCTAATTCTTTAAAGGGAATGTCTAGGCTCAGTAAAAAGAGGGCTTCCTCCAGCCCCTGGCAGTCGACATGTCCCACACCGCAGCTCCGCTCTCAGCCACTGGCTCCTGGTCCCCTCCGCTGCAGAAGCCGACCTCGTGAGGTTGTCCTCTACTGCGCCTGCACAAGTCCACAGTACCCAGAGTGTACTGCGCAGGCACAGTAGTTTTGCGCCTGCGCAGTAAACTCCGGACAACGTGGAGTTGATTGAAATGGGTGCAGTAGAGGATGACCTTGCGAGGTTGACCTCTGCACCGACGGGGACCCCAGGCTGGCAACCAGGGCTGTGGAGTCGGAGTCGTGGAGTCGGGCAATTTTGGGTGCCTGGAGTCGGAGTCGGGAAAAAATGCACCGACTCCGACTCCTAATGAATTTGTAACTGTAATTAAAATAGAAAATATGATAAAATGTTCTATTTCTCAGATAATAGTCATTAAAAATAATGTATATATACAGTAATAGCTGTGCTTAGTCCACAAAAATGAAATAAACCAATCAAAATTAGTTACTTGTGCTGCTTCAATAAAGCAGTCCCCGTATTTTTAAGGTCAGATATACATATCTGATTGTGACTGTATATATGATGTGTACACAGGAAGCTCTTATATATACTAAATAACATCTATGCTGTAAGAATAAAGCCTGATGTGTAGCTGTGTCACTAATAGAGATGGTCAATGAGATTGAAATAATTCTGCACTGATGCTGATTTATGCAAATGTATGCACTCCCTTTGCTGATGAAATCAAATAATTTGATATGTTGTTAAAATTTGGTTTGGTGACTACAAATTAAAGGGTTCCTGAGATGGATGAAAAGTAAAGTTTTATACATACCTGGGGCTTCCTCCAGCCCCCTTCAGGCTAATCAGTCCCTCGCTGTCCTCCACCACCCGGATCTTCTGCTATGAGTCCTGGTAATTCAGCCAGTCAGCGTTGTCCGGCCGCATGCCGCTCCCACAGCCAGGAACATTCTGCACCTGCGCAATAGTGCTGCACAGGTGTAGTATGCTCCTGGCGGCGGAGTGTGTGCATGCGCACTACGCCCGACTGGCTCAAGTACCTGGACTCATAGCAGAAGATCCAGGTGGTGGATGAGGACAACGAGGGACTGATTATCCTGAAGGTGGCTGGAGGAAGCCCCAGGTATGTATAAAACTTTAACTTCATCTGTCTCAGGTTTACTTTGTCACACAGTAGTACTATACTCTACATATGCACTCCCCACAGAGCTGCAGGGAATCCACTGAGAATGCTGTGCACATTGAACACAGAGGTGTTGTCTGTCACCCATAAACCTTGTTCAGATTGTGCATGAAGAATGTGTAATAGATGAAGAATCTCCTCATTCCCCTGCAGAGTACCTGCACATCATTCTTACATGTACCCACAGTTACATTGCCTAGGGCCTGATAGATGTTCTTTGTTCCGGTTTGTACCTTTTACAAGTACTCTTACCAAGGACTAGTTTTAGTCTAAAGGGAATAAATATAGTAGTCTACATATCCTTCTCACTTCAGTTGTCTTGTAAAATTCCTAAGCGTTGGCAGTTAAGAGACGAATTTCATGTTACATACTTTTAATCAACAAAATTGTAATATGCAAATTAGAGGAGTCGGAGTCGGTGGAATCCTAAACTGAGGAGTCGGAGTCGGTGGGTTTTTGGACCGACTCCACAGCCCTGCTGGCAACTGAGAGTGGAGCTGCAGCGTGGGACCTGTCTGCTGCAAGGGGCCGGAGGAAGCCCCGGGTAAGTAGAATATATTTTTTTCCCCCCTGCCTGTTAAATGTATTGCAGTCAGATTGCATAAGGGCCTGTTTCCACTACACACAGATTGGATGCAGAAAAACGGACTCCAATGAATGCCTATAGGAAAATCTGCATCAGAAATATTGCGTTTGGTGGAAACAGGCCCATAGGCAGTCATTGGAGTCCGTTTTTCTGCATCCAATCTGCGTGTAGTGGAAACAGGCCCTTACAGTCATATGTCTATGAAAGCCTCTCCAGTCCTTAGGACCATCCTGTCCAGATATTGTATTCTGTTGCAGCAACCCCTCCCTCTATAGATAAGAGTGTGTTACCCTGCTACTGTGAGTGACAGGTAGACATTAAAAACAAAGGCAAATACCAGGACTTGCTGTTACCAATTTTCAAATGCATGCAAACCTCTGTTCTCCTTGTGGTGTTGGTAGGCGTAGCTTGTGTCATTCAGACAGCACTTGAATACTCCATACATCTCACAGCAGTAGAGGGGGAACAACTGGAGGAGGCGGCCAGACAGTTCCAGGAATTCACAGCAGTGTCTCATCCTAAGTAGAAAGACTAACCTTTCAGTCTATAAGATGGCCAACACTGTGCTACAGATGTCTTTTCACAAAAAAGTGTCAGTGTCTAGTAGTAATGTTATGCTTTCTACTTCTTAACGTGGTGCTAAAATTGGGCTTTCTGTAGAGAAACGGAGGATAAAAGGAGGGATGTTTTTAACTGTAATAGAAAGCTAAATGCAAACTTTATTTATTTATTTATTTTTTAACAACTTGGTTACGGAGTTTCTAGTACTTGTGCGATACCATTCTAGGCAGGTTCCTGGGCTCAGATCCCAGTAGTCTGCATGAAGTTCTTGTTCCTGTTTCCTACCAAAATCCTAGTCCTATTTGTTTATCTTACCTATCTACATCTTATGCTACTCTTAAAGGGATACTTTAGGGGGGTCGGGGGAAAATGAGTTAAAGTTACCCAGGGCTTCTAATGGTCCCCCACAGACAGCCTGTACCTGCGCAGCCACTCACCGATGCTCCGGCCCCGCCTCCGGTTCACTTCTGGAATTTCAGACTTTAAAGTCGGAAAACCACTGCGCCTGCGTTGCCATGTCCTCGCTCCCGCTGATGTCACCTGGAGTGTATAGCACAAGCCCAGTATGGTCTGTGCCTGCGCCGTGTGCTCCTGGTGACATCAGCGGGATCGAGGACACGGCAACGCAGGCGCAGTGGTTTTCCGACTTTAAAGTCTGAAATTCCAGAAGTGAAGTTGAGGCGGGGCCGGAGCATCGGTGAGTGGCTGCGCAGGCACAGGGTGTCTGCGGGGGACCATTAGAAGCCCTGGGTAACTTCAACTCATTCCCCCCCCCCCCTCCACAGTATCCCTTTAAGCCCAATCTACACAATACGATTCTTTGTACGATTCGATTACGATTCTATTTACGATCCGATTTAATCGGATCGTAAATAGAATCGTATCGTGTAGATTGGGCTTTAAAGGACAATTGAAGTGAGAGGGATATGGAGGCTGCCTTATTTATTTCCTTTTAAAGCAATACCAGTTGCCTGGCTGTCCTGATCCTCTGCCTCTAATGCTGGGGATACACGGTATGTTTCTGTACCGTGTATCGAGCAGCTGATCCGGCCAGCTGATAATATTCAGCTGGTCCGATCACGCTGCTCGACCCCCGCCCACTCAATACCCGCCGGCGGACAATGGCAGGGAATCGAGCGGCTGATAAGGAGCGCTGGCGAGGACGAGCGTGGGGTCGATCCGTCAGCTAATCGGCCGCCGGATCGACCCGTGTATTCCCAGCTTAATACTTTTAGCCCTAGACCCTGACCAAGCATGCAGCAGATCAGGTGCTTCTGACATTAATGTCAGATCTGACAAGATTAGCTGCATGCTTGTTTCTGGTGTTATTCAGACACTACTGAGCTAAATGGATCAGCAGGGCTGCCAGGCAACTGGTATTGTTTAAGGCTTCTTGCACACAGGGATGTTACAGGCGCACGTTAGTGCAGCCTGTAACGCTCCCCCAACGTACAGCAATGTAACACAAGTGGGCTGCCCACGTTGCGTTACATTGTAACGCAGCAAAGTGCTGCATGCTGTGCGTTCTCCGCGACTAAGCCGCGTTAGACTGTTTGCACATGCTCAGTCATGTTGGGGAGAGCGGCCGGGCACTTGGCTAATTAATATTCACTGCACTCAGTGACGTGCAGTGTTTACTTCCTGGAGCGGCCGCTTTGTGCGGCGATTGGCCGGGCGGGACCACGTGATGCCGCATGCGTCCAAGAGTACGCATCACGGACGCCAGAGTGAGCTGCACAACGCGGCTCACTCCGACGTCCACACCAGAGAGCACCAGGCGTTGCGTTAGGGGCACGTTATGTGCCCTATAACGTCCCCTAAACGCAACGTCCTGGTGTGTAACTAGCCTAAAAGGAAGTAAATGGCAGCCTCCATGTTCTTGTAACTTCAGTTGTCCTTTAAGCGCGATTGATCTCTATACATGAAGAATAAAAACAAAACATTATTTGCCACAATTTACTGAACCTATAACACCTTTTTTGCTCCCAAAGCCTGAACTATGGTAAACCCTTTCTTATTCATCTTAGCAGCTTCAGATTCATACTTCTTAATGTGCAGTTATTTATTTTTTTAATTGGTCAGGGAATAATTTATGTACATTTCAATCAATATTGAATAGATTTTGTTGTTGTTGTTTTAGTTTCATCCTGCTTTGTCACATACAGACGAGATAAATGTCATGCAAAGCAATTTTTTGTGCACATCCTGCATGATCGTTCACCCCCTGATCAGTGTAGGGATAAAATGGTCATCCTCGCACTGAACTGGACACAGCATTGGACTAGCTTTGAGCCAAGTCCCAATTAGCCAGACCGGGGGGGGGTGTCAAGCCAAAGACCCCAAACCACCTCTAATTTGGCTGGACACTTTCTGTGCTGGTATATTCGTTTTTCCAGCTTAAGCATAATATTGACTGAGGATTTCCACATTGAATGATGGAGAAGCTCGGCCTTCCAGTGCCGTAGGAGGAGCAGCCTAGCTTGGAATAAGTCCCTCAAATTGCCTGGGAGGATCTTTGACAACTGTACCCACGCTGGATTCTCGGTAGAAGCATCCCCGACCGCCGGCCACCTCCTCCAAGATGCATCTAGCATGTGTTAGAGGTTAGAGACGTCAGCAGAAAATCCTTTTGTTCTGTAAATGGTGATGTTGGAGCTCAATGGATTAGATTCGTTTTCCAGTATCCTCTAAACAAATGATACAAGAAAATTATTGATCAGAGCAAACAATGACATCGCTCTGCACATTGTGAAAGTCTTAAAAAACCTTAGATCTTGTTTCTGCTTTGCTAGCTGCCCCTTCTTTGACCATTGTTTATAGGTACTGACTACTGCACGGTGTGAACTCCCACAAGACCTGCCATGTTGAAGATGCTCTAACTCAGTCTACTCATAATTTTGGCCCTGAGTCATTTAAATCTTTATACACGCGTATGTAATAAATGCACCTGGAAAAATAGGATATTACAGATATGCTACTGCTTAATTGCGTTAGTAAAATATTGCTACCTTTCAAGTGTAACTCTTGCACAGGATAGAAGGAAAACATAGAGAAATGCACCTTGTATGTATTTAGAGAGTTTAGCCTGTCTAATTCCCCCTCATCT